>NC_044570.1:807219-1012420 GCF_007565055.1 Rhinopithecus roxellana
GAGAGCAACCATGGCTGTTGGACACCCAAAATAATTTTTTACAAGAAAGTGTTATTTAAAATGCAGCCCACGATTTTTAAAAATGAAAGTAATTTTAAAAATTAATACAAAATGGGTCAACAACAAAAATTAAAAGAGCCAGTCTGCAAAACTCTTAAGCAAATATATGGAAACATCTTTCTTAACCTTGAGTTTGTCTGTCATTTTATAAATATGACACCAACAACACAAGGAACAAAACTTTAAGCCATAGATAAATTGAAGTTGTTTAAGATGGAAAAGTATGTCAAAAGACCGTCTACAGAGAGTCAAAAGACAACCTACAAAATGAGAGAAAACATTTTCAAATTGTAGATTTCATAAGCATCTGGTATCTAGACTGTATAAACAACTGCTACAACCCAATAACAAACTGATAAACAATCGATTTACCAGATGGGCAAAACCAAGCAAGCAAACAAACAATAGAAAACAAATACAGAAACCCTATATGAAATAAATACTTCTCCAAAGAAAATAGACCAACGACTCACAAGCACATAAAAAGATGCTGAATATCATTGGTCATTAGAGAAATTCCACTGAAACTGTGGAGTTTAAAATAGTTAATGGTTAATTTTATGTTTTGTTAGTTTTATTTTAAGATGGAGGGAGAAACGAGGCTTATCCATATAATGGAACATAATTTAACCATACAAAGAAATGATGTGCCAAAATCTACCACAATGTGGATGAATCTTGAGAGCAGTATGTTAAGTGAAAGAAACCAGACATGAACAACCATGATGTAGGATTCCAATTGTAAAAAACTTCCAAAATCTGTTAATCCATAGAGATTGAAAACTGACAGTGGCTGTCACAGACCAGCAAGGAGTGGGTAATAGGCAGTGACTGGTTCTACAACACTGTGAATGTGTCAAATGTCACTGAGTTGTGTTCTTTAACATGGTTAATCTTATCTTATAAAATAACATATTATTTTATGTTACAAAATCATACAAAATGATTGCAATCTCCAAGGCTACCCTGAAACACCTGTGCATTTTCTGAGCACAAAGAGGAAGAAATCAAAAGTTGCTCTGGCCATGGAGCCATTTTAAGTCATTTGAAAACATAAAATTAACATGAAATAAAAATGCAAAGAGATGGGTAGGCATGGTGGCTAACCTGTAATCCCAGTTATTTGGAAGGTAAAGACAAGAGGATTGTTTGAACCCAGCAGTTTGAAGTTGTAGTGAACTAAGGACCTATCATTGTTCTCCAGACTGATTCACAGAGGGACACACTGTTTCTAAAATAAAATAAAATAAATATAAAGAGACAAATCTTCAAGAAAATGGTCTATTTGGGAACATGTAAGAATTTCAGGGCTGAGTGTGAGGCTCATGGCTTTAATTGTAGCATTTTGGGAAACTAAGAAGGGCAGATCACATGAGGTTAAGGGTTTGATACCAGCCTGGCCAACATAGTGATAGCCCCATCTCTACTAGAAGTAGAAAAACTACCTAAGCATGGTGTCATGTGCCTGTAATTCCAGCTACTCAGGAGAATGAGGCAGGAGGATTGCTTGAACCTGGTAGCCCCTAGGTGTGTCTGAGAAACAAAAAACAAAGTGGAAAAGAAGAAAGAAGAAAGATTTCATGAGGGAAAGAAGAAAGATTATATGAATTGTTTTAAAAGAAAGTTTGTTGGTGCTGGCAGTGTCTCCCAGGGGCTGGTGAGTTCTGATTGATGAGTAGCAGCAGTTATTGGGTACGACTTAAAGTCACCATTAGATTTTTATGATTTTCCTGTTGAACTGCAAAACTAGTTTTTAGAAACAATGTATGTGACCTGGGTGCCCTCATGACTTTCAGACTCTATTACATTTGGGTATAACATGGAAGGCTCCATTTGTATAATTAACTTGCACCTACCTTAAAGAGAAAAGATTCACATTATTAAATGCAAGCCTCTCTTTGTCTGCCATTCTCCCATTTTTCATTCTCTCTTTTTCTTTAGTTCTTTCTCTATTTCTCAAAACAGGGGGAGAGGAAATATTATCTACTGATAATCAGTGCTTTCAAAATTTTAGTACTAGGTAAACAATTATTCTCAATAGTTCCCTGAGCGACCATTTACACATCAAGAAGTGTGGAGACATTAGCATTTTCCTCCTTTCACCTCACTGACAATTTAACATCACATCATAATTTTGTTCATTAGGACCTTAAATAGATCTTCTTTCTAACTCCGTTATTCTTCTATTCATGCCTTCCTCTATGCAACTTATTTTTTTCATGATGAAGTCTCACTCTGTTGCCCAGGCTGGAGTGCAATGGCATGATTTCGGCTCACTGCAACCTCAGCCTCTCAGGTTTAAGTGCTTCTCCTGCCTCAGCCTCCCAAGTAGCTGATATTACAGGCATGTACCACCATGTCTGGCTAATTTTTTGTTTTTAGTAAAGATGGGGTGTCACAATGCTGGCCAGACTTGTCTCAAACTCCTTACCTCAAGTGCTCCACCTGCCTCAGTCTTCCAAACTGCTGGCATTATAGACACAAGCCACCACACCTAACCTATAGCTTTCTAGTTTAGAATCTACTTCAAATATTCCTGGAACACTCAATGCTAAACTAATCTCACAGTCAGTAATATAGTCTTACCTTAAAGGGCTTTAACTGCTGATTTACTGTAGCCTGATATTCATTTTCTCTCACCATTTTTTTTTTATTCCAGCTTCAGACATAGATTATCTATCCTTCCAATTTTAGGCCATTTCCTTTTCACTTACAGTAATCTGTCTTCTACATCAATATTCCTCTTCCTTCTGACGTTCTCCTAAGGAGTTTATTTTTTTTTTTATCCAATGGCAATAGTAAATCCAGCTTTTGTGGAATCTGAATCTTACACTTCTTGCACACTACTGTCTACAACAGATATAAAATTGCAAATACTGGACAGACCTGGTGGTTCAAGTCTGTAATCCCAGCACTTCAGGAGGCTGAGGCAGGTGGGTTACTTGAGGTCAGAAGTTCAAGACCAGACTGGCAAACATGGTGAAACCCTGCCCGCACTAAAAATACAAAAACTAGCCCAGTGTAGTGGTGTATGCCTGTAGTTCTAGCTACTTGGGAGACTGAAGTGGGAGAAACACTTGAATCTGAGAGGTGCAGGTTTCAGTGAGCTGAGATTGTGCCACTGATCTCCAGACTGGGCAACACTGATTCAAGTAAAAAAGGACAAATATAAAATTAAGCACGAAATTAAACAGATAAAAAATGGAATAACAGTAAAATACATTTTAAAAAAACATATATATATATATATATATATATATATGTATCAATGTCAGTGGTTACATGGTTATGACTATATACATTTTTTTCACTGCTAGACAGTGTTACAGTTTTTTTTGTGTGTGCACTTCCTTTTTCTACATTTTCTCTAGGTTTAGTTCTATGTACACACACATTGCCAATCTCTGAGGTTCATACACATATTTTCTTTCAGTATGTTGAAACATATCTGAATATGGTTGATATGTTTTAATATCTACATTTATTCATGTTATCCTGAAAGTGGACACCAGATTCCTGGATAAGAGGATGTATTAATTATCACTAATTTGCTGCAATAACTGCTCCAGATCTCATTTACCCAATTCTCTGATTTTCCAAAGAGAAGTGATAAGAACTAAGTCCATGCCATTCAGCACAAACTATGGTCTATGCTGTAGATAAGGAACCCAGAGATTTTGAATCTGACTTCTTACATACACACACTCTGTCTATTTTATCTTCTCAGAGAGGGACAGAAAGCTTTAAACTCTCAGATCTAAATAGTTTCTTTTTGGGAATTGTCTCCAGGAAGAAAAGGAGCATCTCAGGCTTAAAACTGCTGGAAAGTTTCCACAGTCCCAGGCTCTATCTGCCTTCTGGAATATAGAAACACACCTTGAAAGAGGCAAAATAGTCAGAACCATGTTTTACACATCTTTTAAATACTGAGGCTTGTTCTTTGACCCAGTTCTCTGTGAAATTTGTTCAGGTAGCCCTAACTATGCAGACACATACTATATTTTCTGTGCAGTCTTCACTTGGGGATTTCAATGTTATCTTTTGAAAGATTATCCTGTTAATAACCACTGCATATCCACCCTATGCATGTTAAGCATGCTTCAAACTCTTTTCCAAATTCAATCTAGAATCCTGCATTATAGTATACCTGTTATGGCTTACACTTTTTTTTTTTTTTTTTTTAAGATGGAGTCTTGCTCTGTCACACATGCTGGAATGCAGTGGCATGATCTCAGCTCACTGCAACCTCCGCTTCCTGGGTTCAAGGGATTCTTCTGCCTCAGCCTCCTGTACAGCTGGAATTACAGGCACATGCCACCACTCTCAGGTAATTTTTGTATTTTTAGTAGAGATGGCATTTCAATATGTTGGTCAGGCTGGCCTTGAAGTTCTGACCTCAAGTTATCCACCCATGTAGGCCTCTCAAAGTGCTGGGACTACAGGCATGAGCCACCTTACCGAGCCATGATCTCATTTTGATGAAGCACTACTACCCACATTGCTTGCCAAAGAAACCATTCTCATTTTACATGTACAGACACATACATTTTCAGTATCTTTTATAATTATTTCTTTGATGATTCCTTTCTTCCAACCCATCTGTCTTCTGTTATTTTCTTTTTAATCCTAGCAAAGTTAGCATGGTGGTCTTGAGTTTCTATTTACATATATCTTTGCTCATTTCAAAGAGAAATAGATGTTGAATGATATCCCTGACTTGACAAGACATCAATCTGCAAATGTACTTACAAATTACATGTAATGTAGCATAGATGTCTTCTCATTAATTTCTGCATAAAATTTATGTGAATTATATAGATATAGTTAATATTATCTCTACTTACAGATGTTTAGGTTTACTTTCCCTGTTTCTATTATCTTCCTCCTTTGTTCAAATATTACTGATTATCTTTTAGTGGGCTTTTCCCAAACTCCTCGAGGTTGAGTTAAAATAAAATCTTTCAGCTGGGTGTGGTGGCTCACGTCTATAATCCCAGCATTTTCAGAGGCCAAGGCGGGTGTATCACGAGGTCAGGAGATCAAACAATCCTGGATAACATGATGAAATCCTGTCTCTACTAAAAAAAATAAAAATAAAAATAATTATAAAAAATTAGCTGGGCATGGTTGCGGGCACCTGTAGTCCCAGCTGCTTGGGAGACTGAGGTAGGAGAATGGAACCCAGGAAGTAGAGCTTCTAGTGAACTGAGATTATGCCACTGCACTCCAGCTGGGTGACAGAGTGAGACTCTGTCTCAAAAAGAAAAAAAAAAAAAAGAAAAGAAAAGAAAAACTTTTCTCTCATTCCTTAGTATTTCAATCAATGTGGCACATTACTGAGTCTCTAAACATATGGAATTGGTGCTGGGCTCTTCTATAAAGGAGCAGAGAAACATACATATTTATCTATGTATGGATTATCAGGGCCTGGTTCATTTGTGAGAAAAGACAAGAAGTTACATACAGGAAAATACTTAGTAGGATATAGAGTGCATGTGGTTGCTGTAAAACATTATCACACGCTTGGTGGCAGACAATAACATAAAATGTATTTGTCTTACAGTTCTGTATGACAAAAAATTCACACATCAGTGTCCTAGGGTGGAAATCAAGGTGCTGGCATGACTGTGCTCCTTTCAGAGGCTCTAGGAAAGAATTCCATTTCTCTTTACCATCTTGTGCTTTCTCTTTACCATCTTGTGCTTGTTGCCATTCCTTGACTTGTGACTGCATACTTCATCTTTAAGTCTTATTTTTACATCACTTTCTCTCTGTGTTTGTCTTATGTGGGTCTCCATGTCTCTCTTTTATATGTGATATGAAATTGGGGCAGAGAAGTTCAGGGTAAAGAAGGGTGAGTATTTGGTGAGGGATCCAACTCTGGGGCTACAGACCTAGGTGAAAACAAGAACTCTTGCCTTTGTTCCCAAATGTTACATTTTCCAAAATCACTCTGGCCCACCATGCCCCCATTCTGTGCCTATAAAAACCCTAGGACTCTAACAGGCAGAGATGCATAAGTGGCAGGACATCAAGTGAAACATCTCAGTGGAGGAACACACAAGTGACTGGACATTGAGAGCACACTGACAGGCATTGGAATGCCAGAAGGCCATCAACCATTAGAACAATGTGAAGTTTGGTCCAGGTGGTAGGAGTAGATCCTGGGTCCCTGAGTGGTGAGACTCTGGGAAAAACCTTCCCACTCCATTGCCTTCTGGCTGAGAACTACCTCCACTCAATAAAACCTTGCACTCATTCTACAAGTCCAGGTGTGATTAACTTCTTCTGGTACACCAAGACAAGAACCTAGGATACAGAAAGCCTTCTGTCCTTGTGACAGGGTAGAGGGTCTAAGTGAGCTGGTTAAAACAAATTACCAATGCAAATTACCAATAGATGGCAAAACTGAAAATGCATATCATATCACATGCACACTGGGGCTTCAGGAGCTGTAAACATTCAACCCGGTTGCTGCTGTGGGGTCAGAATTCCACAACTGGCTCATCTGTATGCTCCCCTAGAAATATGAGCAGTGGGGCACTGAAGAAATGAGCATTCCCCCTTTCACATGCCCTGCATGTGGGACAAGGGAACCTGTCCTGTTTCATAAGCAAAGTCATCGTGTCTTCTAGGGTGCACCTTGATAATCTAGGATAATCTTGCATTTCAGGGTTCTTCGTTGCATTTGTCAAGACCTTTTACCAATAAGGTACCATTACAGTGAGAAAGAGTAGAAATTTAATATCTTTAGAGGGCCCAATTTTCAAACTGTCTCACATATTTTGAAATAAAAATTGCTGGATAAGAAGAGAGATCCAGTCAAAGCCTTTAACATTACTTCAGAAATTCAGAGTTGGGTGCAATGGCACAGACCTGTTATCTCAGCACTGTGGGAGACTGAGGGGGAGTGGATTACCTGAGGTCAGGAAATTTAAGGCAAGCCTGCAAACATGATGAAATCTTGTCTGTAACAAAAAAATATATAAAAATTAGGCATGATCACGCATGCTTATAGTCTTAGCTACCCAGGAGGCTGAGGTGGAAGCTTGCTTGAAACCAGGAGGCAGAGGTTGCAGTAAGCTGCGATCATGCTACTGCACTCCAGAATGGGTGACAAAGCAAGAGCCTATCTCAAAAATAAATAAATAAATAAATAAACAAACAAGCTAACATATGTAAAAATATGCTTAACATCAGTAATCCTAATCATCAGGGAAACACATATTAAAACTATGTTTCTGTTAGAACACATATAAAACACGTATAAAACCTCATGTCTGGGCCGGGCGCGGTGGCTCAAGCCTGTAATCCCACACTTTGGGAGGCCGAGACTGGCGGATCATGAGGTCAGGAGATTGAGACCATCCTGGCTAATACGGTGAAACCCCGTCTCTACTAAAAAATACAAAAAACTAGCCGGGCGACGAGGTGGGCGCCTTTAGTCCCAGCTACTCGGGAGGCTGAGACAGGAGAATGGCGTGAACCCGGGAGGCGGAGCTTGCAGTGAGCTGAGAGCCGGCCACTGCACTCCAGCCTGGGCGTCAGAGCAAGACTCTGTCTCAAAAAAAAAAAAAAACCAACCTCATGTCTGTTAGAAATATTACGATTAAAACACACAAACAAATAATAACATGTTAGTGACAATGTGGAGGAAACAAAACCCTTTTACTCTTGGTGGGAATATAAATTAGTTGCAGCCACTGTGGAAAGCTGTATAGACATATATCAATAAATCACAAATAGAACTACTGTATACAATGTGCTTATTAGATATCTCCAAAGGATAATGATATCAATATGTGGAAAATATGTCTGCTGTCTCATGTCATGTTCATTGTAGCATTATTCACAACAGCCAAAATACAGAATCAACGTATGTAATGCTGTTCAACCTTAAAATAGAAGAAATACTCTTCAAGCTTAAAATATAAGAAAATCTTGATGTTTGTTACAATGTGATGAACCCAAAGGGAGGTTAAATGAAATAAAGTAAGCAAGTTATGCAAAGATAAATACTATATGATATCACTTGTATGTGGATTCTGAAAACTTTGAACTTGTAGAAGTAGAGAGTAAAGTAGTGGTTACCTGCAGCTGGGGGAGATAGGTGGGGAGAATAATGGGAAGGAGTTGGTCAAAGTTTCAGTAAGTCAGTGGAGATGAGTTTTAGAGATCTTTTGCACAGTATAGTGATTATAGTGAGGAACTTACATTTCAAAATAGCTAAAATAATAGATTTTAAATGTTTTTACCCAATTAGCCTGATTTATACATTTGACAACATATATACAGAGATGCGTGTGTGTGTGTATATATATATAGGGGATATATATATATATATATATATATATAGAGAGAGAGAGAGAGAGAGAGAGCGCAAAACATGGTATTATACCTTACCCTTGAATACAATTTTTTTTGTGCATTAACATTTTTACTTTTAAAATGCAAAATTTTAAGTTAAAATTCTAGTTACCAGAGGTCTATGGTGGGGGAGAAGTGGAGAAATGCTGATCAAATGGCACATAATTTTTAAGTTAGGCAGAATTAATAAGATCCAGAGGTCTATCGTACAACATGATAACTATAGTAAATAATAATAAATTATATGCTTAAAAATTGCTAAGAAAAAAGGTAATTCAACAACACATTTAAAAGATTGTTCATCATGACCAAGTGGGATCTACCCAAGGGATGCAAGGATTCTTCAACATATGCAAATCAGCCAGTGAGATAAATCTTACCAACAAGATGAAAACCCCCCCAAATTATACAATCTTTTCAATTGATTCTGAAAATTATTTGCTGAACTTCATTGTCAGTTTATAACTAAGATCCTCAAAAAACTGGGTATAAAAGAAACATACCTCAACAAAATAAAATCCTTATATGACAGACTCACCATTAATATCACACTGCATAGGGAAAAACTGAAAGTGTTTTCTCCAAGAACTTAAACAAGATGAAATCAAAGACAAGACCAGCATGCCACTTTTATCACTGTCATTCAACATCATCCTGGTGTCTGTATCAAGTACAATCAGACAGTAGAAATAATGAAGCCTATCCAAATTATAAAGAAAGAAATCAAATTGTTTTTCTTTGGAGATGATATAATCTTATGGTTGGAAAAAACTGAAGTCTACACCAAAAGACTATTACAACTTACAAGCAAATTCAGTAAAGTTGCAAGATACAAAATCAACAAACAATAATCCATAGCATTTCCACATGCCAACAGCAAAAATTCTGAAAAATGTGAAGCCATGAATGTGAATCCATTTATGACAGCCACAAATAAAATAAAATACCTAGGAATAAACTTAATCCAAAAAGTAAACACCACTACAGTGAGAATTATGAAATACTGATGCAGCATATTAAAGAACACACACAGACACACACACACACACACAAATGGAAAGGTATTTCATGTTCATGGATTAGAAGAATCCATGTTGTTAAAATATCCATATTACCCAAAGCAATCTACAAATTCAATGTAATCACTACTGATATACTAATGACACTCTTCACAACAATAGGACAAAAAAAGTCTTAAATGTCTATGAAACCACAAAGGACTCCTAATAGCCAAAGCTATCTGGAGCAAAAAGAACAGAACTGGAGAAGTCATATTACATGACTTGCAATTGTTCTGCAGAGCTATAGTAACCAAAAGAGCATGGTACTCACATAAAAAGAGACACCTAGACCAGTTGGGAACAGGCCTCCCAAAATCTGGCCTTACACTGACCTCAGTACCGTCCATAAACAAAATCTCTGCAGCACTGTGACATGTTCATGATGGTCATAATGCCCACACTGGAAGGTTGTGGGTTTACTGGAATGAGGGCAAGGAACACCTGACCTGCCCAGGGCAAAAAACTGCTTAAAGGCATTCTTAAACCAAAACAATACCATGAGAGATCTGTGCCTTAAGGGCATATTCTTGCTGAAGATAACTGGCCAGACCCACCCCTTCTTTTAAGCTCATTCATTTGTTTCCCATAAGGGAAATATTTAGTTAGTCAAATATCTATAAAAATAATGCTAATGATTACCTTCTATTAATAAATAAGTGAGTAAATCTCTGTTCAGGGCTCTCAGGTCTGAAGGCTGTGAGACCTCTGATTTCCCAGTTTATACCTCTGTATTTATGTGTGTGTGTCTTTAATTCCTCTATCACCACTGGGTTAGAGTCTCCCCACCTGTGCTGGTCTTGGCAAGTGGCATCCATTGTGGGGTCTTGCATCCATGTTGAAGTGTCACCGGAGTGATGGCTGGAATGGAAAACTAAGCTGGAGGACACCTGAGTACTCTTAAAGCAATCCCCATGGTGAGTAAGAAGGGGAGCTTGGAAGTGTCAAGGTAACAATGGGACAAGCATGGGGTCCGGTTCATTCCACCTTGCAACTTTTTCACACTGATGAGGAGGAGGAAGGAGAGTATACAGAGCAGGTTTATTTGCCAGCTAAAGCTAAAGCAGCAAAGGAGGGAGAGGGTCATCCCTACCCTCATGCACCCCTTCATTATTATTGTGAAGAAAAAGACTCTCCAGATCTTTATTTTGCAGAGGACACTGGGCAAAAAGTAGTTGCCCCGGTGACTAGAGCGACTGCACTTGTTTCTACTTAGGCAGGAATTCAGCAAGCTAGAAAAGAGGGTGATTTAGAGGCTTGTCAGTTCCCTGTTAGAATACACACCCCAGATCAACAGGGAAATATTATAACTACATCTGAGCCTTTTCCTTTTAAATTACTCAAAGAACTTAAATATGCTATAAATCAGTATGGACCAGGTTTTCCTTTTGTAATGGGACTGTTAAAGAATGTTGCTCTTTCCAGTCGGATGATTCTGACTGACTGGGATGCTCTTACTGGAGCTTGTCTAACTGCTGCTCAGTTCTTACAATTTAATACTTGGTGGGCATAAGAAGCTTCTATTCAGGCTGCTCACAATGCCCAGACCCAATCTGCAGTTAATATAACTGCAGACAAACTTTTGGAGGTTGGTGGTTTGGCTACTTTAGATGTACAAGTGGTCATGTAGGATGATGCCATAAAACAGCTTAGAGGAGTGTGCATTAGAGCTTGGCGGGGGCGGGGGGGAATCACTTCATGTGGAGAAAAATACCCTTCCTTTAGTTCTATAAAAAGGGTGCAAAAGAACCATATGTGGATTTTATAGCATGGTTAGAAGAGTCTCTCAAAAAAGAGATTGCAGATTCAGCTGCTTAAGATGTAGTACTACAGTTACTAGCTTTTGACAATGCTAATCGCAATTGCTAGGCTGCTCTGTGACTTATCAGAGGGAAAGCACATTTAGTTGATTATATTAAGACCTGTGGTGGTATCAGAGGCAATCTTCATAAAGCACTTTGCTAGCACAGGCAATGGCAGGACTGAGAGTGGATAAGGGAAATACTCCATTTCCTGGAGTTTGTTTTAACTGTGGGAAGCATGTTCATACTAAGAAAGAATGTAGAAAAATTCAGTGAGACAGGCTGACATATACAGGAAAAAAGAAAACTACTGAGCCTGAAACATGTCCAAAATGTAAAAAATGAAAATATTGGGCTCATCAGTGTCACTCTAAATTTGATAAAGATGGCAACTTGATTTTGGAAAATGCCATGAGGGGCCTGTCCTGGGCCCCATTCCAAACCAGGACATTTCTATCTCAGGTCATTCCCTCACCTCTGAACAATGTCTGTCCCCTGCCACAGTTGGTAGTTCTGCAGTAGATTTATGCTGCACAAAAGCTGTGAGCCTTCTGCCTGGAGAAACCCCGCAAAAGGTCACAATAGGAGTCTGTGGACCTTGCAGCAGAGACAATAGAATTACTTTTAGGAAGATCTAGTTTAAATTTAAAGGGGAAAGTCAATATACAATGCATGAAATGGAATATGTCCCTGGTATGGGACTAGAAATCAAATTTGCAAGTTTTGAAAGAACCACTTCAAATGGAAAGATAAAATTCCTGTCAAAGTTTAGGATAAGATTTTTGATGGCAGCCATTGTTAAGCCTCCAGAACCTATATCTTCAAAATGGTTAACAGATAACCCAATTTGGATAGAACAATGGCCACTAAGTAAAGACTAACTAGAGGTTTTAGAGAAATTAGTTACCAAACAATTAGAAAATGGGAACATAGCTCAGCATTTTCCCCTGGGAATTCTCCAGTTTTCATAATTAAGAAAAAATCAGGTAAACGGATGTTGTTAACTGACTTAAGAGCCATCAATTCAGTTATACAACCTGTGGGGGCATTACAGCCAGGATTGCCTTCTCCTACTATAATTCCAAAAAAAAAAATAGGCTGTAATAGTGATAGATTTCAAAGACCGTTTCTTTACTATCCCTTTACCTGAGTAAGACTGAATGGTTTGCATTTACAATTCCTGTGGCAAACAACCTGCATCCTGCTAAGCATTTTCATAGTTTTACAGATGGGTCTAATAATAGTAAAGTTTCTTTTCTGAATCTAAAGGTAAAGTTTTTGAGATGCCATATACTTCAGCTCAGAAAGTGGAGTTGTAGTTGTGACTGAGGTATTGACTGTTTTGATATGCCTATTAATGTGATTTCTGATTCTTCATACATGGTTTATTCCACACAGTTAATTGAAAGTGCTCAGTTATTATTTCATGCAGATAAACAACTGATGACTTTATTTACACAATTGCAAAAAGCAGTTAGGTGTAGACTGCACCCTTTTACATCACTCACATTAGGGCTGATACACCTCTTCCAGGACCTTTGACTGAAGGGCATCAAATGACTGATTGCCTAGTTGCCAATGCAATATCTAATGCTAGACATTTTCACAATTTAACCTGTGTGAATGCGTCTGGTCTCAAATGCAGATACAGCATTAGCTGGAACGAAGCTAAAGCTGTTATCCAATGATGCCCAACTTGCCAAATGGTACATTCCTCCTCTTTTACAGTTAACCCTCGAGGATTGGATTACTTAATTGGAAGGACAACCTTACTCCCTTTGGCAAATGGATGTCACAAATATTCTCTCATTTGGGAGACTAGCTTATGTACATGTATATGTGAACAGTTTTTCTCACTTTGTCTGGGCCACATGTCAATCAGGAGAGTCTTCTGCCTGTGTTAAATGTCACCTTTTACAGTGTTTTGTGGTCATGGACATTCCAGCCTTTATTAAAACAGATAATGTCCCAGGCTATACTAACCAATCTCTAGCTACATTTTTCTCTATGTGTAATATTAAACACATTACTGGTATCTCACACAATTCTCAAGGACAAGCCATAGTGGAAATAATGAATCTTTCCCTAAAACAGCAGTTGCAAAAGCAAAAAGGGAGAACAGATAATATGGAACACTGCAGATACAACTTAATGTAGCAGTATTAACTTTAAATTTTTTGAGCCTACCCAAAGGTCAGATGTTATCAGTCACTGGACAACATCCACAGAAACCAGCTGCAAAGACAGAAGCAGAGCAACTGGTTTGGTGGGGAGATTCAACAACAAAAAGTTGGAAAATATGTAAAATAATAACTTGGGATAGACATTATGCTTGTGTTTCTCCAGACCAAAATCAACACAAATTTGGATACCATCAAGTAGCCTGAAACCTTATCATGAACCAGATGCCAAGGAAGAGACTCTGGGAGGATCCCAAGGATGCCGCAGTTGTAACCATGTTGAGACTGATGCTGAGGAGAACCCCAGCTGTCATGAGCAACACCCATTGAACACAACCACCCATCTGGGGACAGAACAATAAGCTGCCACAGATAGCAGAAGAGAACTTGAGGAAAGTGAGACAACCAGTCACAGTGAGTAATTTAATGGTAGCTATGGTAACGATGATCACCACTGCCATGAGTATTCCTTCCACAAGGGCTGACACGGAGAACAGTTATGCTTATTAGGCACATTTATTAGTCTTGGCTGGCAATAATGCCTAGCCACAATCACTCTATGACACAATTACACATGCTTTCTGATCTCAGTATTTACCATAATAAATCTGCTCCTATAATTGAGGCATACCATCCTCAAAAATCTATTTATAAACAAAATTGAACCTCACCACCAAAAAATGAACATACATGTTTAGGAAGATTGCATTGGAGAATAGCCAGAGGTACTGTGCAGCTATTCCTATGGAACCATTATTAATTGGTCCCCTAAAGGGAGGTTTAGCAGGAATTGCACCTCTCAGTCTGTGCGCCATGCCACACTATGTTCAGATAGCCTGAACAAAACAGTCAGATGATAGAAATATAAGAAGTACAGCAAGAGTTCCTATTATCTGGAATCATGACATTATAGTAGCACCTCAACCTCAAATGATATGGCTCACTCTAGGAGCTAAACATTAAGGATTTGTGGAAATGATTAGTAGCTCTTAATAAGATCAAAATTTGGGAAAGAATTAAAAAAATCTAGAAGGACATTCTACAAACTTGTTTTTAGACATAGCAAAATTAAAATAACAATATTTAACGCATTTCAGGCACTCCTGACCTTAACACCAAGAACTGGAGTGCTTAAAGGAGCTTCAGACAGATTAGCAGGTAATAACCCATTAAAATGGATAAAAACACTTGGAATCTCTGTAACATCAATGATGACTGTGGTTTTAATCTGTGTTGTTTGTCTTTATGTAGTCTGCAGATGCGGATCCTGACTCCTGCAAGAAGTAGCTCACCGTAACAAAGCTGCCTTTGCTTTTATCACTTTGAAAATCAAAGAAAGGGGACATATTAGGAATAGGCCCCCCAAATCTGGCCATAAACTGGCCCCAAAACTGGCCATAAACAAAATCTCTGCAGCACTGTGACATGTTCATGATGGCCATAATGCCCATGCTGGAAGGTTGTAGGTTTACTGGAATGAGGGCAAGGAACACCTGGCCTGCCAAAGTGGAAAACCACTTAAAGGCATTCTTAAAACACAAATAATAGCATGAGTCATCTGTGCCTTAACGGCATGTTCCTGTTGCAGATAACTAGCCAGACCTACTCCTTTATTTCAGCCCATCCCTTCGTTTCACATAAGGGATATCTTTAGCTAATCAAATACCTATAGAAACAATGCCAATGACTGCCTTCTGTTAATAAATAAGTGGGTAAGTCTCTGTTTGGGGTTCTCAGCTATGAAGGCTGTGAGACCCCTGATTTCCAAGTTTACACTGTTATATTTCTGTGTGTGTATCTTTAATCCCTTTATTGCTGATGGGTTACGGTTTTCCTGACTTAGCTGGTCTCGGCATAGACCAAAAGAAAACCCATAAATAAACACTTAAATATCCAAGGAACTCATTTTCGGATGAAGATGTCAAGAACAAATATTGTGAGAAAGACAATTGTTTCAATAAACGCTGGGAAAATTGGATATTTATATGCATAGTAATGAAAGTAGGCCCCTCTCTCTCACCATACACACAAATCAAATCAAAATGGATTGAAGACTTAAATCTAAGATCTCAAGTCATACAACCACTAGAAGAAAACATTGGGAAAACTTCCCTGGGCATCAGTTTAGGCAAATATTTATTAAGTAAAACCCAGAAACACAGGCAACTGATGCAAAAATAGAAAAGTGGCATCACATCAAGTTAAAAAGGTTTTGCACAGCAAAGGAGACAAAGAAGGGAAGAAACACCCTCCAGAATAGGAAAAAAATATTTGCAAACTATCTATCTGACAAGTCATTAATAATCAGAATGTATGAAAAGCTAAACAACACAATAAAAAGAAAGCCTGGCAAGAGATCTCAGTAAAATTTTTCAAAAGAAGGCATACTAATGGGAAACAAGTTTTCAAATAGGTGTTCAATATCATTGATCATCAGAGAAATGCAAACCAAAAATTGTAATGAGATACAATTTTACCTCAGTTACAGTGGTTTTATTCACAAGACAGGCAATAAAAAATACTAGCAGAGATATGGAGAAAGGGGGAGTTCTCATACATTGTCAGTTGGAATATAAATTAATACAACTATGAAGAACAGTATGGATGTTTCTTCAAGAACTAAAAATAAAGCTATGATTTGATCAAGCATTTTATTGCTATGAATATACCTAAAAGAAAGGAAATCAGCATGTCAAAGAAATACTTGCATCCCCAATTTTATTAAAACACTGTTCACAACACCCACGATTGAGAAGTAACCTAAATGTCTATCAACAGAAAAATGGATGAAGAAACTGTGGTACATATACATAGTGACAAACTCCTCAGTTATTAAAAAAAATGAAATTCTGCCATTTGCAAAAGCATGGATAAAACTAGAGTGCATGATGTTATTGAAATAAGTCAGGCACAGAAACAAAAACTCATGATCTTACACATTTGTGAGAACTAAAAGTTAAGCAAGTGAACTCTCAAAAATAGAGAGGAGAAAAATCATTACCAGAGGCTGGGAATGGTAGTGTGAGAGGGATGGGGAAGTGGGGATGATTAATAAGTACAAAAATATCATTAGAAAGAATGAATAAGATCTAGTATTTGATAGCAAAATAGTGTGATCACAGTCAACAATAATTTATTATACATTAAAAAGTACTTGACAGGATAATTGCAATATTTATAACAATAAACAAATGATAAACATTTGAGATGATAGAAACCCTACTTACTGTGATGTAATTATTATACATTATATGCCCGTATCACAGTATCTCGTGTATCCCATAAATATATACAACTATTGCTTATCCATCAAATAAAAATAAATAAATACAACTAGAAATCTGTGAAAGTCAGTCATATAAATTGGGGCATTCTTGTCACACTGAACTAAAACAGAATCAAGAGGTCACCAGTAAAAAGCATTCTGAATGCATAACATTGTTTCAAGAATATAACTCTTTTATAGCCTTACTAGTAAAACTGCTGCTGTAACCCGAGTCCACTTTTATGTAACAGATGCTAAGACAACCTCCTGCAAATCAAAAATTAATTAAAGCCAGCGCAAGTCACTAATCAGAGCTCCCCAAACCTTGCTAGTGCCAGAGAACTTGCTTGAAAAATATGTAATATCTCTCTTCTCCTCTCTCGCTCTCTCTTGTCTCTTCTCCTTGTCCGCTCTCAAATAAAATCTCTAATCTTCTGTTTGTTCCTCAAGCATATTAAAGTTCACCTGGTCTTTGTGTATGTCCCACATTGCAGTTGTGCCTTCCCAAATAAAATGTTTTAACTTCAGAGATTTTTCTCTACATTCTATTTGATATTGATATGCTTAGTGTCAGAAATAGGATTCCAGAGCTGACTCACTTTGGAGAAAATTGCAGGCCTGTAGAACTATAATGTGATGAACTCACACTGAGGCCATTTGAGCTCCACTAATTCTGTAGGTTGTCTCTCTTCTCGTTATGTTTTCTGTTCTACCTTGATTCCCCAGAATTCTGAAACTATTCTCAGTATTCATATTTCTTTACATATTTTTACATATTTTATATGTAAATTTTACATATTTTACATGTAAAATAAATTTTACATGCTTTACATGTTTTTACATATTTTATATGTAACTTTATAAATAAATCACAAATTTATAGTATTTACATAAATTTATTTTTATAGCAGAATGTCATTGAAAATATTACATTTCCAAAATTTTGACTAAAATGTCATTGTTGGTAGAGTCTCTCTGTCACATAGACTGGAGTTCAGTGATACAATGTCAGGTCAACACAATCTCTGGCTCCTGGGATCAAGCAATCATCCGTCCTCGTCCTCAGCCTCTGAAGTAATTGAAAGTGCCTTTGCAAAAATTTTTACTCTGAAAATTATGACAGTAAAGATATCAGACCTAACTGACCCCCTTTGCCTCTACCCTCAAAACAGTCCTTGTTTATTCCTAGGCATAGGCCAAACTAGTTTTGGGAAGAAATTTGGTGCATAGTGTACATAATATCCAATCTCAAAAGGATAAACTATTCTTGTAAAACAAATAAAAGGCCACCAGCCACTAAGTCAAATGAGGAGGACTGGAAATCTAATTGTTACCACCCATTATTCCAGAGGTCATAAGATTTGTAGCTTTCTCAGTTACTTTTGAGGGTAACATTAGTAT
The DNA here is from genome assembly GCF_007565055.1 of Rhinopithecus roxellana. Taxonomy (NCBI): domain Eukaryota; kingdom Metazoa; phylum Chordata; class Mammalia; order Primates; family Cercopithecidae; genus Rhinopithecus; species Rhinopithecus roxellana. The sequence continues at coordinate 825,353 of NC_044570.1, forward strand.
TGTGAACCTAAGGTTGGTCTTTTGAGGTATCTTTTCAGGATTTTGCATTTTTAACAGCCAGATGACCCCTTCTAGACCTGCCAACCAGTTCTCTGGTCCCCACCCGGGAAGTGACTCAGCAGAAGAGAACAGCTTTGACTCCTTATGATTTAATCCCCAAGCCAAATAATTAGCATTCCCAATTAGCTAACTCCATATCTGTCAAATTTTCCTTAAAATGTCTGCTCACTAAGTTTTCAGAGATACTGATATGAGTAGTAATAAAACTCCAATCTTCCTTATAGCCAGTTCTGCGAGAGTTACTCTTTGACTATTGCAGGTTTTTTTTTTTTTTTTTTTTTTTTTTTTTTTTTTTTTTTCTGGTCTTGATAAATTGGCTTTGTCTAGGCAGCAGACAAGGTACATCCATTGGGTGGTTTTGTGTCCTGAAATCCCCCTCCCCACTTTGACTTTTTCTGCCTTTCCTTCAAGTTTTCCCACCTCTCCAGACTGAGCAAACTTTCTTCTTACATATAGTGATTGATGTCCCATGTCTCTCTTAAGTGCATACAGTGATGCTGTCTTCTAATCACCTTGGGCACATGTCATCAGAATCTCCCAAGGTTGTGTTACAGGAATGTATCCTCAACCTTGACAAAATTAACTTTCTAAATCAACTGAGACCTGACTCAGATATTCAAGGTTCACATGTTTTTTTCTATATACCTGTTTACTAACTTCTTCTGCTAAATTTTTTCTTTCTCTGCAAAAACAAGATCAGTCATCCACTGTTCTGACACAAATTTTGTCTAGTTTTGGGGATAGATATTCAGTTATATTGTAAGTTTTCTACAAGAACAACTTGCATAAGAAATTTTTTATTTACGGCTGGGTGTGGTAGCTCACGCCTATAACCCCAGCACTTTGGGAGGCGGTGGTGGGTGGATCACAAGGTCAGGAGATTGAGACCATCCTGGCTAACATGGTGAAACCTCATCTCTAGTAAAAAATACAAAAAAACATCGACAGGACTTGGTGGCGGATGCCTGTAGTCCCAGCTACTTGGGAGGCTGAGGCAGGAGAATGGCATGAATCTGGGAGGTGGAACTTGCAGTGAGCCAAAATCATGCCACTGCCCTCCAGCCTGGGGAACAGAGCAAGATTCGTTTCAAGAAAAAAAAAAAAAAAGAAATAATTTTTTATTTATAAATTTCCTAATTTCACTTGGCAAACCATATTTTGCGGTAATTTTTTTTTTTTTTTTTTTTTTTTTGAGACGGAGTCTCGCTGTGTCGCCCAGGCTGGAGTGCAGTGGCACGATCTCGGCTCACTGCAAGCTCCGCCTCCCGGGTTCCCGCCATTCTCCCGCCTCAGCCTCCGAGTTTTTTTCTTTTTAAAAGTTACTCTCCCTCATCAAGAGTCCTTGTATCAAACTTGTCAGCTTTCAGGGCTGATACTTTTTTATTGTGACTGTTTGCAAATAAGGATACTGACGTCAGATAATTTCCCTTATGCTTCTCTTAAACTTCTGTGTGCAAAGTATTTTTTTAATGTAAAATTTTTATTTTTTCTGAAAGAAAACAGCTTGTTCTAGAGAGTTCTGGCACAAAACTTGTCTACAGCTTTGTGTGCTGTTCAGGCTGAATAATCAATCCTATTGATGTGTAACTTGAAGGACCACTGGCATAAGGTAATTCCTCAATTTGCTCTCTTTAAATGTATGTTGATAAACTTTCCCTTGTTTGTATTGTATTATTTTTTTCTGACAGAAAGTCGCTCATAGTCAAAAGTCCCAACACAAAGTTTGTCAGCTTTTAGGGTCAAATATTTGTTCTGACAGTTCTTTAGAAGAATCATAAATGTTAGATTTTTTTTTTTTAATTTAGATTTTTTCAAATACTCATCTTTGTGTTAAAATGTTTTTCCATTTTTCCATGAAAGAAAACAGTCAATCATCAAGGGTTTTTGTAAAAAAGTTGTTGTCAGCTTTTAGGGCTGGGTATTTGTTCATTTTGATGATTCCCTAGGTATGCCACCAATGTGAGAGAATTTTCGTTCTTGCTTAATTTAATGAATGTCTGCAAACTTTCTTTCCTATGAACTGTTTTATTGCTTAAAGAAAGTTGCCTATTATCAAGTGTTCTAACAAAATGCTTTCTGTCAGCTTTCAGGAATGCTCATCAATTTGACAGTTCTTTAGAATGGCCACTGATGTGAGAGAAGTTCCACTCCTTGCTTTTTCTGAATGTCTGTCTGCAAACTTTGTGTATGTTAATGTATTTCTGGTCATGAAAGAAAATTTCTCAGTATTGACAGTTTTGTCACAGAGTATGTTGTCAACTTTCATGACTTAGGTATTCATTGGCTTCTGTTTGTTACTGTGAAAGAAGTGTATTTCTCACTTCTAACTGCTTGTCTGTATATTCTCTTGTGTTAGCATTTATTTTCTTAAAGAAAGCTACTCATCAAAAGTTCTGGCAGAAAACTTGCTTTTACCTTGCAAGACTGATGTTCGTTTACATTGATGGGATTATTAGAGGATGACTGGCAAAAAAGCTTTTCTTTTTTGCTTCTTCTGAATGCCTGTCTGCCAACTTCTTTTTGTGTTAAAATTTTTCTTTCTCTGCAAACAAACTGCTTATCATCAAGAATTCTTGTACAAAGCTCGTTGCCAGCTTTCATGGTTTAATATTTAAGTACATTTGGAGGGCCACTGGTATAGAAAATTTCCACTTTTTACTTTATTTTAATATTTGTCTACATTTTTTTTTCATATAAACATCTTCCTGTTACCAGCAATTGTTGTGAAGTTCCAGGTTCTTGGTGCCATGAACAAAGAATTGGACATGGCACACACAACAGACAGTAAAGCAGCAAAGTTCTATCAAGCACAGCAGCACACTTGATGGGGGAGAGTGGGCTGACATCTGCAAAATAAAATGAGTGTCAGTTTGCTGTATTTTGTTCGTTTTTTTTTTTGTTTTTTTTTTTGTTTGTTTGTTTTTTTTTTTAACACGTTTGTTCTCTTCTTTTCCCAGGCTGCCTAATCTCTAGTCAGCATTTTCCTTTTGATTGATAGGAGAGATGCTTAGTTTCCTTGGCCCCTGTGCACTTGAATGTCAACTTTATCCCATAATTTTAAGTCTAGGCATAATATTTAATCAATATGCATGAGGATTAATGAGTTCATTAACATGCAATGTATTTTATGAATACTTTTTCTAATGCTCATACCTATCTCTGAGAAGCCGCCCATTACTGATTTGGTCTGGATTTAGCTAGCTATGGGCTCCTTACTCACTCTTTTATTTCACCTTTTTTGTCTGCTCATTTTTGCTTCTTATATTATTCTTGCTCACCCAACTCTTCCCCTTGTTCTTACAAATTTAACCTCTAATTTCCTCTGCTATTTTCTTGCCTAATTTATTCCCTGATAGGAATGATCCTCTTAAATCTTAATGAGGTGCCAAAGGGATATGGCCAATTTTCTGTACCTATTTTTCACTGGCTTTGTGTGGTGATAATGCCTAACTGGAGATCATAGAACTCCCTCAATGCTTTAGGTAAGGGTGTTTGGATTGGTCATAGTTTGGAGTTTTTCCAAGGTTTTTGGAGTAATCATCATCTGGAACATGAGAGCTGCCAGATGGTCAGACACATATAAAATAAGGCAATTCAAAATGCAGGGTTCTAGAAGTAGTAAAATTAAGATGATTATTAAATGTTTTAATACAAGCAAGATGATTGGTAGTGGCCAATTCTTAAAATGAGAAAACTCAATGAAAACAAGCTATTGAGATGGCTTGCTCAAACTCCTACTTCTTCCCTTATTCTGTCAATACAAGTAGAACTAGAGAAAAACAGTTACAAAATCTGACCAAAAAGCTGAAGAATTATCATAGTTAGTCTCAAAAGAAGAACAAAATTGAATGCAGTGACACACTGACAAGTTTTTAAAAGAAATAGATTGTAAAATTAAAAGTAAAATATCTTGTAATTTCATTGAGAGAAAATTAATTTCTCAAGAAAACTATATTTTCATAAAGGGGACCATATTATTAAAATTATTACAACTGATTTTTAAATAGTAAGCAACATAATCAAATACAAAGTTTTCATTAAGTTCACGAACCTTACGATGATTTGCATAGAAAATCAATGATATGCTTAAACTTTCTGATTTGTCACAAACTTTTCTCTTTCTTAAGTAAACAGTTATTTTACATTAGAACATATGTTTACAATAAAATATCCTTTTTATATAAAATTATTCTTTTTTCTTTATAATCTGTAAGGAAAAATAAAATATCCTCTTTATATAAAATTATTCTTTTTTCTTTATAATCTTCTGTGAGGAAAAAATGGTTGTACATGTCTATGTCTTTATGTTACTCTTTCCTACTTACAGGTTTCTTCATAGCTTATTTTATATGTAACCATTTTAAGTTCATAGTTTAGACTTAAGTAACCTCTGAATTAGACAAAATTCTTCATTTTAAAAAATCAGAGACAGGCCGGACGCGGTGGCTCAAGCCTGTAATCCCAGCACTTTCGGAGGCCGAGACGGGTGGATCACGAGGTCAGGAGATCAAGACCATCCTGGCTAACATGGTGAAACCCCGTCTCTACTAAAAATACAAAAAAACTAGCCGGGCGAGATGGCGGGCGCCTGTAGTCCCAGCTACTCTGGAGGCTGAGGCAGGAGAATGGCATGAACCCGGGAGGCAGAGCTGGCAGTGAGCTGAGATCCGGCCACTGCACTCCAGCCTGGGCGACAGAGCAAGACTCCATCTCAAAAAAAAAAAAAAAAAAAAAAAAAAAAAAAAAATCAGAGACAAAATCCTGGTAGGCTTCTGCCCTTCAATGCTGCCCAGGGAGATGCTGAATTAAACAACCCAAATAATGAAAGTCAGTAGAGCAGAAGAAAAGTGATAGTTTTAAACTTCAGAGCATGGAAGCGTAGGGTAATGTGCATCAGGAACTGATTGTTTGGATGAACGGAGGCAAGATGGCGCACTTCCGGGTTCTTCATCCCCCCCAACTTTTCCCGTGCACGCGAAAATCCAGCCAGCGACCCGGGAAGGTGCAGACCAACTAGGCATGCGCCAGGTGATGTCAATCTGAAGAGACCAAGATTTACCTGGTCGCACCTGCGGAACGCCCCCGGACACGCCCGTGCCCCGCCTATCGCCCTCCCACTCCTAGAAAAGCCGCTCCGGAGGATCGCCACGCGCGGACTTCCCAGCTTCCCCACTGCGGTTGATTCCTCACTGCGGTCGGAACTGTTGGAACTCCGTCCGAGAGCTGTACGGGTGACTCTGGGGGCCCCTTTTGTCGGGGGGGGGCCAACAGACCTCTCCCTACCCACCTTCTTCCCTTGAAGCTAGGTGACCAAAATAAACTTGCAGTTTTGCTCCTACCCCTTGCCTAGTCGCTGGTTCTTTTGTACCCGCTCTGGTGGTCTTAGAAAAACAAAACAGTTGGTGCCGAAACCCGGGAGGAGACCCCTCCTCAGGCCTCTAAGGGTTGAGGAACCTCCTCCTGCTCCCACGCGGCAGACGGACCAGGACCTGAGACCCGCTTCCCTCACTCTCACGGCCTCTCTGGAGTAAGTGCCCTTGTCTCCTCTTTACCTCCCTCGGCCAGAAATCCTGCGCAGGTCCGGGGTCCATTTGGAGCCACCAAGTGGCTCGGGAGCCACCACGTGGCTCGGGAGACCCGTTCAGGACGGAGATGTCCGCCTGAAGGTAATCTCCACTTAGGCTTCAAGAGCCTCTCGTCTGTCTCTGCTGGTTCCAAAGGACGCTTTGAAGCCAGGCAGGGATCCATTCCCATGTCCATTGGGTCCATTGTGTCGGTAAAGAGGAAACAAATGGGAAACCCCCAGTCCAAATTTCCAAAGAGCACCCCCTTAGGGTGCCTCCTAGCCAATTTAAAAACCTTACAGCTTGAACAAGACCTTAGGAGGAAGCGGTTAATTTTCCTTTCCACTGTGGCGTGATCGACCTCAGCAATTTCTGCCAGCGGCTAGGCAAGTGGTCTGAAATTAATTACGTACAAGGCTTTTGGGCCTTAAGCTCTCGTCCCTATACTCCTCCTTCTCTCCCTGCTCTCTCCACCCCCTCCCTTCCTGCCCAGACTCCTCCTTCCTCCTCCTTACCTACTAGTAATCCACTCAGTCCCGTGCTTCCTTCGGGGCCCCCAACTGGCTGTCTTGAGTCTCCTGTCTCTGCACACACCCGCTCTAAGTGCCCTGCTGATGTCTCCACTGCTGCCCCACACCCTCCTACAGTGTTAGCGCCTTTGCGAGAGGTGGCTGGGGCGGGGGGGGGTAGTCAGAGTACATGTCCCTTTTTCATTGGCCGATCTTTCCAAAATTGAGAAGCGTTTAGGTGATTTCTCAGCTAATCCCACCATCTACATAAAGGAATTTAGATACCTTTGTCAGGCCTATGACTTAACTTGGCATGACCTCCAGGTTATCCTAACCTCCACCCTAAACCCTGAGGAGCAAAAGCGCATCCTAGCGGCCGCCAGGCAGCACGCCAACCAACTACATTTAACTGATGCCACCATCCCACTAGGGGAGCAAGCAGTCCCCTCGGCAGACCCGGACTGGAACTATCAAGCAAACCAGCCTGGGCGCCGTAGGTGAGACATAATGGTTCAGTGTTTGTTGGCTGGTATGCAAACAGCCTCAAACAAAACTGTAAATTTTAACAAATTAAAAGAAATTATTCAAAATCCAGAAGAAAATCCAGCCGCATTCTTAAATAGGCTGACTGAGGTTCTAACCCAATATACCCGGTTAGATCCGGCCTCCCCTACAGGGGCCACCATTTTGGCGTCTTATTTCATTTCTCAATCAGCTCCTGACATTCGTAAGAAACTTCAGAAGGTAGAGGATGGTCCTCAGGCACCAATACAAGACCTGGTTAAATTAGCCTTTAAGGTCTATAACTCCAGAGAGGAGACGGCTGAGGCAGTGTGACAGGCACGCCTCAAACAGAAGGCCCAGCTCCTAGCAGCGGCTTTACGGTCCAGTTGTAACCCCAGACCAGAGAGCACATACTCCGCAGACTCCAAGGCTACAAAAGGAGCCTGCTATAAGTGCGGCAAGGCGGGACACTATGCCAACAGATGTCCGCAAGGTCCCCGAGCCCCAACGCAGCCTTGCCATAAGTGCAAGGCGTCAGGACATTGGGCCAATGAATGTCCTAAGCCTCGTCCACCATCAACCCCCTGCCCTGCTTGCCAGCAGGGAGGACACTGGAAGTCTGATTGCCCCACCCTGAGAACAGGTGCTGCGTCTCCACGTGACCCCCTTTCCCAGGATCCTGGGAGCTCCTTCCAGCTCCTACATCTGGACGATGACGACAACTGAAGGTGCCGAGACTCGGAGACCCCCATCACCCTCGCCGAGCCGCGGGTAACTCTCCTGGTAGCGGGTAAGACAATTAATTTTTTAATAGATAGCGGGGCTACCTATTCTGTTTTGCCGTCCTTCTCTGGACCTAGCCTTCCATCCGATATCTCTGTAGTAGGAGTAGACGGAAAGCCATCCACCCCACGAAAAACTCCACTCCTTAATTGCTGCCTGGCCAACAACTACTTTGCGCACTTGTTCCTCATTATACCCTCATGCCCTACCCCCTTACTAGGCCGAGACATCCTGAGCACCTTAAAGGCCTCCATATACATTCCCACCAACTCATCCACTCCCCTTCAATCCCCTCATGACCTGTTGCTCATGCTTTGTGCAAGTGCACAGGCTCCTCCTATGTCGCCCCCACCCCCCATCTTCCCTATTTCTGTACACCCTCAAGTGTGGGACACTTCCACCCCAGTCATAGCTGCTCACCACCCACCAGTTCTCATCAAGCTCAAAGATCCCACTCGTTTCCCAAACCACCCCCAATTCTCTCTCTCTCCGACACATCTACAAGGTTTAAAGCCAATTATCACGCGACTACTTAGCCAACATATTCTTGTCCGCACACATTCCCCCTGTAACACTCCAATACTTCCAGTTAAAAAGGCAGATGGAACGTATAGGTTAGTACAGGATCTTCGGCTAGTCAATGAAGCCACCCGTCCCACGCACCCTGTAGTTCCCAACCCTTACACCCTTCTGTCCCATATCCCCACCAATTCTACTTATTTTACTGTGCTAGACCTTAAGGATGCTTTCTTTACCATACCCCTACACACAGACTGCCAGTTCCTTTTTCCTTTCACATGGGAGGACCCAGACACACATACCTCCACTCAACTGACGTGGACAGTCCTCCCACAAGGGTTCCGGGACAGCCCCCATTTCTTTGGTCAGGCCTTAGCAAAAGACCTTGCCTCCTGCCCTCTCACTAATAGCAAAGTTCTGCAGTATGTAGATGATCTCTTAATCTGTAGCCCTACCAAACAAGACTCTCTTCTAGACACTGCAACTCTCCTCAACCATTTAGGCTCATTAGGTTACAGAGTATCTAAACACAAGGCCCAAATTTCGTGCCAAACCGTCATATACTTAGGAATTGAAATCACCCCAACAACCCGGTCACTAACTACCGACCGCATGGCCCTAATACGTAACCTTCTTCCCCCTCAAGATGCAAAAGAAATTCAATCCTTCCTAGGTCTAATAGGTTTCTTCAGACATTGGATCCCCAATTTTGGAATCCTAGCCAAACCTTTATATGCCACAGTTAAAGAAACCCCACATGGGCCTTTGTCCAACCCCAAGTTAATCTCGACTCATTTCACCCGCTTAAAAGCTTGCCTTCTCTCACAACCCACTCTCTCACTGCCTGATTTCCAGCGTCCCTTCCAACTCTTTACAGATGAAAGGCAGAAAGTGGCAGTTGGTCTCTTAGCCCAGCCTGTCGGTAACACCCACCGTCCTGTGGCCTATCTATCCAAACAGCTAGACCCAACTGTACAAGGCTGGCAACCCTGTCTGCGTGCACTAGCAGCAGCAGCCTGCCTGACCCAGGAAACAAAAAAGCTCATTAGAGGTAGTAATCTAACAGTCCTCTCCACACACCGTCTTCAGGATCTCATCTCTCATAAAAGTATTAGCCACTTAACTCCATCCCGGCTCCAACTTTTCCATCTCTTATTCATAGAAGACCCCACTGTTACTTTAGAAGTTTGCTCCTCTCTAAATCCAGCCACTTTACTGCCAGGCTCTCTTAAACCATCCCATACTAAACATTCTTGTCCTGAGGTTCTGGAGGCTCAGCCCCCCAGCCACCTACACTTGCATGACCAGCCCCTTCAGAATGCACAACTAACCCTATTTGTGGATGGCAGCTCCTTTATCAACCCTCAAGGAAACAGACAGGCAGGATATGCAGTAGTTACCTCTTCCACAGTTTTAGAGGCAAAACCCCTACCACAAGGGACCACATCACAGCAGGCAGAACTCACTGCGCTAACCAAGGCACTCCTACTATCAAAAGGAAAAACAGTAAACATATACACAGATTCTAAATATGCTTTTCTAATCGCACACACTCATTCAGTCATCTGGAAAGAGAGAGGGTTTTTAACCACCAGCGGTACCCCTATTATTAACAAAAACCAAATACTCAAACTACTAGATGCACTGTCGGCATCTTCCAAGGTAGCCATTATACATTGTAAAGGGCACCAAACTTCATCTAACCTGGTAGCAGCTGGCAACAATTTCGCTGATGTCACTGCCAAGTCAGCCGCCGGATTTTCCACTCCTAAGCCTCCTTCTGCCTGTTTTCTCTCCCCCCAGTATGCCCCTAATTACACTCAGGAAGAAAAGGCTAAGCTATTACAAAATCCAACAGCCAAACTAGCTACAGGTGACTGGATCTATTTTGATAACAAACTAGTTATTCCTGAAACACAACTCCATACCATTCTAACAGACATACATAATTCTTTACATATAGGACCCAAAGCCTTATATGATTTCCTAAATCCCCTCCTCCACTGTCCAACACTACAAAAACACTTACTTACAATCAACCAGCAGTGCTCTACCTGTCTAAAGGCAAATCCTCAAGGTGCATTGCGTAATCCCCATCCCAGCCATCAACTCAGAGACACCAACCAGGTGAAGATTGGCAAATTGATTTCACACATATGCCAAGACATAAAAAATTCAAATACCTCTTAACCCTTGTGGACACCTTTTCCGGGTGGATCGAGGCCTATCCTACCACAGGAGAAACCGCTAACATTGTTGCCTCTATACTCACTGAACATATTATTCCTAGGTTTGGCCTCCTGGTCACTCTTCAATCTGACAATGGTCCAGCATTCATCTCTAAGGTAGTCCAACAGGTGGCAGCCCTCCTACACATCACCTGGAAACTCCACATCCCTTATAGGCCTCAGTCTTCTGGTAAGGTAGAAAAGGCTAACGGACTCATCAAACAGCAGCTCACCAAACTCTCAATCGAAACCCGGCAGTCGTGGGTAACTCTCCTTCCCTTAGCCCTGACCCGGCTGCGGGCAGCACCTCGAAGCCCAACAGGCCTCAGTCCGTTCGAATTAGTCTACGGACGGCCCCTAACCCTCCAACAAATACCTTCCCTGCCAGCCCCTTTGGCGAACTACCTCCCATATCTCACTCTTCTCAGACAACTCCTAAGACAACACGCTGAGTTAGCACACCCTCCTCCAACAGATGCCTACAACCCACATCTCTCCCTCAGTCCTGGGGACCAAGTATACATAAAAGATATCCAAGCCAAAGACTTACAGCCCAAGTGGAAAGGCCCATACATTGTCCTCCTGTCTACACATACGGCAGCAAAACTCTTAGGACACACGCATTGGATTCATATTTCCCAGCTAAAAAGGGCCCCCACTGGGAACAATCAGTGGACATCAGTTCAACTTTCCCCCACTCGCCTCAAACTTACAAAACTTTCTTAACTAGTTCATGCTTCCTGACCCCTGGCGCTTAGCTCGCTTTCTCACCCTCCTCTACATAAACCTATCAGACTTTCAATATATAACCCCAGACCCATATCTACCTCCAGACAATAGTCCAGAGCAGTGGTTCTCCCGTCTCCTAACCTTCATCGAACATCTCCACTGCCCAATCCTTCCTTTCTGTTATTCAACTCCAAATTCATCCTGAGGTAATTATACTCAGGCACCCAATGGAGGCCAAAACGGCCCCCATTGAAGGCTATTTCTCGTGCAACTGCCCAATCCTTCCTTTCCGTTATTCAACTCCAAATTCATCCTGAGGTAATCATACTCAGGCACCCAATGGAGGCCAAAACGGCCCCCATTGAAGGCTATTTCTCGTGTAACTGCCCAATCCTTCCTTTCTGTTATTCAACTCCAAATTCATCCTGAGGTAATCATACTCAGGCACCCAATGGAGGCCAAAACGGCCCCCATTGAAGGCTATTTCTCGTGCAACTGCCCAATCCTTCCTTTCTGTTATTCAACTCCAAATTCATCCTGAGGTAATCATACTCAGGCACCCAATGGAGGCCAAAACGGCCCCCATTGAAGGCTATTTCTCGTGCAACTGCCCAATCCTTCCTTTCTGTTATTCAACTCCAAATTCATCCTGAGGTAATCATACTCAGGCACCCAATGGAGGCCAAAACGGCCCCCATTGAAGGCTATTTCTCGTGCAACTGCCCAATCCTTCCTTTCTGTTATTCAACTCCAAATTCATCCTGAGGTAATCATACTCAGGCACCCAATGGAGGCCAAAACGGCCCCCATTGAAGGCTATTTCTCGTGTAACTGCCCAATCCTTCCTTTCTGTTATTCAACTCCAAATTCATCCTGAGGTAATCATACTCAGGCACCCAATGGAGGCCAAAACAGCCCCCATTGAAGGCTATTTCTCGTGCAACTGATCTCTCTCTAAAACTCTTAACCATACAGCCACTAACTGATCCCTCTATGTCCCTGTGTCCGTGGTCCCCAGTCTAACTCTATACAGCCAGGCAGAAGTAGCAGAGCTTTTCCAGCAACTTTCCATGCCACTACGCCACTCCCGTCAAAACTGGCTGTTTTTCCTCCCTCTAGTTATTGGAATCAGCTGAAAGCCTGGCCTCCCTGCAGCGCCGAACTACCTCAATAGCCTAAGTAGCTGCCCAAAACAGGCAAGGCCTAGGCTTGTTTGCAGCTGAAAAAGGAGGCACTTGTCTCTTCCTTAGAGTGCTGCTATTATGTTAGCAAGTCAGGCCTAGCAGACACTAACATTCAAACCCTCAAATGCTTCCATACCTCGTTCCTATACTAATACTGTGCTTTATTTTATTCTTCATCCGTACGTCCAAATACCAACCATGGTCCCCGACCTTAACAGCGCCCCTTAACAGCAGGAAGTAGCCAGACCGACCACGGCGCCCCTTTATCACTATTATCAATAAAAGGTTGGACTGTTTGGATGAACGGAGGCAAGATGGCGCACTTCCGGGTTCTTCATCCCCCCCAACTTTTCCCGTGCGCGCGAAAATCCAGCCAGCGACCCGGGAAGGTGCAGACCAACTAGGCATGCGCCAGGTGATGTCAATCTGAAGAGACCAAGATTTACCTGGTCGCACCTGCGGAACGCCCCCGGACACGCCCGTGCCCTGCCTATCGCCCTCCCACTCCTAGAAAGGCTGCTCCGGAGGATCGCCACGCGCGGACTTCCCAGCTTCCCCACTGCGGTTGATTCCTCACTGCGGTCGGAACTGTTGGAACTCCGTCCGAGAGCTGAACGGGTGACTCTGGGGGCCCCTTTTGTCGGGGGGGGGGCAACAGACCTCTCCCTACCCACCTTCTTCCCTTGAAGCTAGGTGACCAAAATAAACTTGCAGTTTTGCTCCTACCCCTTGCCTAGTCGCTGGTTCTTTTGTACCCGCTCTGGTGGTCTTAGAAAAACAAAACACTGATACCACAGCATCACGAGGGCTTCTCTGTTTTACTGGAAGTTACAAATATACCTATTTTTTACACAATTTCCTGTTTCCACCTAGGAAATTTCTATGGTAGGTCTTTGTAGAACTACATGATACTTATTTGTGTTTATTCCATATTTATTATCCAGGATGCTTGGATCACATTTTCCCCATGGTCAAAGTTTCTAGACTTCATAGCTGAATAATAATGATCTGCAGTTAAAAAGCAGTAGTCTTCTTCAACACTGTCAGGAGAATAATTAGACAGACATAGCTATTTATGAGTGTTACAGAAATAATATTCTGGTTAACCAAAGGTTAGCTAGATCTTGGTCCCAACACTCCATGTTCGCTTTACTGTGCTGAAGCTGTTAACTGAACCTGTAATTGGAGTAGCAACGGATCGAGGCTGGTCAGAGAATGACTTTGACGAGATGAGAGAAGAAGGCTTCTGTCCATCAAACCTCTCAGACCTAAAGGAGGAATTATGTACCCAGCGCAAAGAAACTAAAAATCTTGAAAAAACAGTGGAAGAATTGACACCTAGACTAATTAATGCAGAGAAGGTCATAAACGAAATGACAGAGATGAAAACCATGACACGAGAAATATGTGACAAATGCACGAGCTTCAGTAACCAACTTGATCAACTGGAAGAAAGAGTATCAGCGATTGAGGATCAAATGAATGAAATGAAGCGAGAAGAGAAACCAAAAGAAAAAAGAAGAAAAAGAAATGAACAAAGCCTACAAGAAGTATGGGATTATGTAAAAAGACCAAATCTACGTCTGATTGGGGTGCCTGAAAGTGAGGGGGAAAATGGAACCAAGTTGGAAAACACTCTTCAGGATATCATCCAGGAGAACTTCCCCAACCTAGTAGGGCAGGCCAACATTCAAATTCAGGAAATACAGAGTGTGCCACAAAGATACTAGTCCAGAAGAGCAACTCCAAGACACATAATGGCCAGATTCACCAAAGTTGAAATGAAGGAAAAAATCTTAAGGGCAGCCAGAGAGAAAGGTCGGGTTACCCACAAAGGGAAGCCCATCAGACTAACAGCAGATATCTCAGCAGAAACTCTACAAGCCAGAAGGGAGTGGGGGTCAATAGTCAACGTTCTTAAAGAAAAGAATTTTCAACCCAGAATTTCATATCCAGCCAAACTAAGTTTCATAAGTGAAGGAGAAATAAAATCCTTTAAAGATAAGCAAATGCTTAGAGATTTTGTCACCACCAGGCCTGCCTTACAAGAGACCCTGAAGGAAGCCCTAAACATGGAAAGGAACAGCTGGTACCAGCCATTGCAAAAACATGCCAAAATGTAAAGACCATCGAGGCTAGGAAGAAACTGCATCAACTAACGAGCAAAATAACCAGTTAATATCATAATGGCAGGATCAAGTTCACACATAACAATATTAACCTTAAATGTAAATAGACTAAATGCTCCAATTAAAAGACATAGACTGGCAAACTGGATAAAGAGTCAAGACCCATCAGTCTGCTGTATTCAGGAGACCCATCTCACATGCAGAGACATACATAGGCTCAAAATAAAGGGATGGAGGAAGATCTACCAAGCAAATGGAGAATAAAAAGAAGCAGGGGTTGCAATCCTAGTCTCTCATAAAACAGATTTTAAACCATCAAAGATCAAAAGAGACAAAGAAGGCCATTACATAATGGTAAAGGGATCAATTCAACAGGAAGAGCTAACTACCCTAAATATATATGCACCCAATTCAGGAGCACCCAGATTCATAAAGCAAGTCCTTAGAGACTTACAAAGAGACTTAGACTCCCATACAATAATAATGGGAGACTTCAACACTCCACTGTCAACATTAGACAGATCAACGAGACAGAAAGATAACAAGGATATCCAGGAATTGAACTCATCTCTGCACCAAGCAGAACTAATAGACATCTGTAGAACTCTCCACCCCAAATCAAGAGAATATACATTCTTCTCAGCACCACATCGCACTTATTCCAAAATTGACCACATAATTGGAAGTAAAGCACTCCTCAGCAAATGTAAAAGAACAGAAATTATAACAAAATGTCTCTCAGACCACAGTGCAATCAAACTAGAACTCAGGACTAAGAAACTCAATCAAAACCGCTCAACTACATGGAAACTGAACAACTTGCTCCTGAATGACTACCGGGTACATAATGAAATGAAGGCAGAAATAAAGATGTTCTTTGAAACCAATGAGAACAAAGATACAACATACCAGAATCTCTGGGACACATTTACAGTAATGTGTAGAGGGAAACTTATAGCACTAAATGACCACGAGAGAAAGCTGGAAAGATCTAAAATTGACACTCTAACATCACAATGAAAAGAACTAGAGAGGCAAGAGCAAACACATTCAAAAGCTAGCAGAAGACAAGAAATAACTAAGATCAGAGCAGAACTGAAGGAGATAGAGACACAGAAAACCCTCCAAAAAATCAATGAATCCAGGAGTTGGTTTTTTGAAAAGATCAACAACATTGACAGACCGCTAGCAAGACGAATAAAGAAGAAAAGAGAGAGGAATCAAAGAGATGCAATAAAAAATGATAAAGCGGATATCACCACCGACCCCACAGAAATACAAACTACCATCAGAGAATACTATAAACACCTCTACGCTAATCAACTAGAAAATATAGAAGAAATAGATAATTTCCTGGACACTTTCACTCTCCCAAGACTAAACCAGGAAGAAGTTGAATCCCTGAATAGACCAATAGCAGGCTCTGAAATTGAGGCAACAATTAATAGTCTACCCACCAAAACAAGTCCAGGACCAGATGGAATCACAGCTGAATTCTACCACAGGTACAAGGAGGAGCTGGTACCATTCCTTCTGAAACTATTCCAATCAATAGAAAAAGAGGAATCCTCCCTAACTCATTTTACAAGGCCAACATCATCCTGATACCAAAGCCTGACAGAGATATAACAAAAAAAGAGAAGTTTAGACCAATATCCCTGATGAACATCGATGTAAAAATCATCAATAAAATACTGGCAAACCGGATTCAGCAGCACATCAAAAAGCTTATACACCATGATCAAGTGGGCTTCATCCCTGGGATGCAAGGCTGGTTCAACATTCGCAAATCAATAATTATAATCCAGCATATAAACAGAACCAAAGACAAGAACCACATGATTATCTCAATAGATGCAGAAAGCGCTTTTGACAAAATTCAACAGCCCTTCATGCTAAAAACGCTCAATAAATTCGGTATTGATGGAACGTACCTCAAAATAATAAGAGCTATTTATGACAAACCCACAGCTAATATCATACTGAATGGGCAAAAACTGGAAAAATTCTCTTTGAAAACTGGTACAAGGCAAGGATGCCCTCTCTCACCACTCCTATTCAACATAGTCTTGGAAGTTCTGGCTAGGACAATCAGGCAAGAGAAAGAAATAAAGGGTATTCAGTTAGGAAGTCAAATTGTCCCTGTTTGCAGATGACATGATTGTATATTTAGAAAACCCCATTGTCTCAGCCCAAAATCTCCTTAGGCTGATAAGCAACTTCAGCAAAGTCTCAGGATACAAAGTTAATGTGCAAAAATCACAAACATTCTTATACACCAGTAACAGACAAGCAGAGAGCCAAATCAGGAATGAACTTCCATTCACAATTGCTTCAAAGAGAATAGAATACCTAGGAATCCACTTACAAGGGATGTCAAGGACCTCTTCAAGGAGAAATACAAACCACTGCTCAGTGATATAAAAGAGGACACAAACAAATGGAAGTACATACCATGCTCATGGATAGGAAGAATCAATATCGTGAAAATGGCCATACTGCCCAAGGTTATTTATAGATTCAATGCCATCCCCATCAAGCCACCAATGAGTTTCTTCACAGAATTGGAAAAAACTGCTTTAAAGTCCATGTGGAACCAAAAAAGAGCCTGCATTGCCAAGACAACCCTAAGTCAAAAGGACAAAGCTGGAGGCGTCACACTACCTGACTTCAAACTATACTACAAGGCTACAGTAACCAAAACAGCATGGTACTGGTACCAAAACAGAGATATAGACCAATGGAACAGAACAGAGTCCTCAGAAATAATACCACACATCTACAGCCATCTGATCTTTGACAAACCTGAGAGAAACAAGAAATGGGGAAAGGATTCCCTATTTAATAAATGATGCTGGGAAAATTGGCTAGCCATAATTAGAAAGCTGAAACTGGATCCTTTCCTTACTCCTTATACGAAGATTAATTCAAGATGGATTAGAGACTTAAATGTTAGACCTAATACCATAAAAACCCTAGAAGAAAACCTAGGTAGTACCATTCAGGACATAGGCATGGGCAAGGACTTCATGTCTAAAACAGCAAAAGCAACAGCAGCAAAAGCAAAAATTGATGAATGGGATCTGATTAAACTAAAGAGCTTCTGCACAGCAAAAGAAACTACCATCAGAGTGAACAGGCCACCTACAGAATGGGAGAAAATTTTTGCAGTCTACTCACCTGACAAACGGCTAATATCCAGAACTTACCAAGAACTCAAACAAACTTACAAGAAAAAAACAAACAACCCCATCAAAAAGTGGGCAAAGGATATGAACAGACATTTCTCAAAAGAAGACATTCATACAGCCAACAGACACATGAAAAAATGCTCATCATCACTCGCCATCAGAGAAATGCAAATCAAAACCACAATGAGATACCATCTCAAACCAGTTAGAATGGCAATCATGGCCGGGCGCGGTGGCTCAAGCCTGTAATCCCAGCACTTTGGGAGGCCGAGACGGGCAGATCACGAGGTCAGGAGATCGAGACCATCCTGACTAACACGGTGAAACCCCGTCTCTACTAAAAATACAACAACTAGCCAGGCAAGGTGGTGGGCGCCTGTAGTCCCAGCTACTCGGGAGGCTGAGGCAGGAGAATGGCATAAACCCGGGAGGCGGAGCTTGCAGTGAGCTGAGATCCAGCCACTGCACTCCAGTCCGGGCGACAGAGCGAGACTCGGTCTCAAAAAAAAAAAAAAAAAAAAAAAAAAAAAAAAAAAAAAAAAAGAAAAAGAATGGCAATCATTAAAAAAATCAGGAAACAACAGTTGTCGGAGACGATGTGGAGAAATAGGAACACTTTTACACTGTTGGTGGGATTGTAAACTAGTTCAACCATTATGGAAAACAGTATGGCGATTCCTCAAGGATCTAGAACTAGATGTACCATATGACCCAGCCATCCCACTACTGGGTATATACCCAAAGGATTATAAATTATTCTACTACAAAGACACATGCACACATATGTTTATTGTGGCACTATTCACAATGGCAAAGACTTGGAATCAACCCAAATGTCCATCTGTGACAGACTGGATTAAGAAAATGTGGCACATATACACCATGGAATACTATGCAGCCATAAAAAAGGATGAGTTTGCGTCCTTTGTAGGGACATGGATGCAGCTGGAAACCATCATTCTGAGCAAACTATCACAAGAACAGAAAACCAAACACCGCATGTTCTCACTCAGAGGTGGGAACTGAACAATGAGATCACTTGGACTTGGGAAGGGGAACATCACACACTGGGGCCTATCATGGGGAGGGGGTAGGGGGGAGGGATTGCATTGGGAGTTATACCTGATATAAATGTTGAATTGATGGGTGCTGACGAGTTGATGGGTGCAGCACACCAACATGGCACAAGTATACATATGTAGCAAACCTGCACGTTATGCACATGTACCCTAGAACTTAAAGTATTATAAAAAAAAAAAAAGAAAAAAAAGAAAAAGAAAAAAAAGAAATTCTTGTTGAAATATTTTTCTTTTTAAATTAACAAGTTGGAAGAGGAGTAAAAAGTGTAGTCTGTGTCTTTCTTTTTATTTCCATGGCACTTAGACCAAAGGGATGTTTTTCCCCATAAACAGTAAGGAGAGAATAGTGTATCCCTGCATTAAAAATAGTTGGAATTTGGGTGTCCATGACATCCAGAGTTATCCCTTTTTTCTCAATGATAAAGATATTATTATTCCTGGATAGGGCAGTGAGGGAGATCGTAAGCTCCTTCAGTCTTCACTCATTTCTTTCCTTTGCACTGTTAGAATTTTAGCTGACTAAGCCTCTTGGTGGGAGTGGGGACAATCAGTACTCCAAAGCCAGGGATAATAACTGGTATGTTTGCACTGGCAGCAAGTTAGGGGGTCTCACAAAATTCTTCGTCCAATATCCTTTCTTTGAACTTGAAGTAAAGGTCACTACTTCTGGGCCCTTGCAGGTTATCCTTTGACACCTTCTGGGCCTTTAAGGCATTGCTAATAATTGTAGCTATAATTTTGGATTACCGTTCTCTTCTTCTTCTAGCTAATGATTCTTGTATACCATACATAATGATTCTTGTATACCATAAAAGGAGTATCCAGGAACTGAGCCTGAGGTTTCTAAGACACCATTTTTCAGCTGTTGAAGCTTGCATCTAATATTAGGGGCAGGCTGGTTTATAAAGTGCTGAGCCATAATCACCTTCCCTTTTTGTGAGGTTGAGTCTCTGTTAGTATATATTTTAAAGTTTTCTTTCAACCAACTGTAAAACATAGCCACGTTTTTTCCTTTCTTTCTTTCTTTTTTCCTTTGTGACTAATGTCAGCTTGTAATAGTTTACTGCCTAAGTGATTTCTTTTCTCATTCTTTTATGAAACATTAAAAGACAGATAACAAGGTTTGAAAACATTTGCAATCTCACTTGGACTTTCAGAATAACTTGCTAGTTTTTCTTTCCATTGCTGTATATCTGTTAGCTTTTACTGATAAAGAGGCTTGAACTCTCACTGTGCCATCCAGCCCTGTCACCTCTCTGAGAGAAAGTACAATTTGGGATATATGGGGTGCCTTTTCCAGTGTTTAGGGGACCCACTGGTCTATTTGTTAATTCTTGTTGTTTTTATCAGTAGTGCTCAAGGGAAGAGTTATATAGAGGTGGCTGTGGTTTCCCCTGAGAGACTGGTGTCCCCACAACAGAGGATGATGTATAATGTCTAAATCTGTCTTTTGACTCTCTTTTTGAGGACCTTTATTTGGCGCCTTCCATATAGATGGGCTCTATTAAGAGAGACATTATACTCTAAGTTGTTTGAAAAAAATAGCTTAACCACTGACACAATATTATATCTAATCAAGAGTCTGTTTACTATTGCTAGGTTGGCATCCTTCCCATTTGAAACTAATCATGTAAAGTTTTTATAACTTTCCACTGGGCTGCTTGAGGAAGATATCATCTTGGTCCCATATACCACTAGAGTTACTGTTTTTGGCCTTCTTGTTCTTTTGTTTATTGTTTTTCTTCTATTGTGTGGTTAGTTTCTTTGGGGAACTATGATAAGAAAACAAAACTAACACTGATTGGGACTGTGTTCTGAGGGTTGCCACTTTGGCTTTCTTATTGGCCTTTCTCTTTTTCTGCACTATGGGGGTTAAATCTTTCTGATTCCCTCTACAATGAAATATGGCTTAGCCTTTGGTAGATGTATGGCTTCTCATAATTAAAGAATTTTATTTTCATGTTTTATGTGGCAATGCCTGCTGGTTAGCAATATGCTTTTTTATTCTAGATTATAGCATGATCATCAACCACAAGGAGTTCAAATTTAGGGTTTGGGTATATGTGGGACTTTTCTTCTTTTCATAATATTGAGCCCAAATAAAAGCAATAATCTCAACTTTTTGTGTTTTGCCTGGGAGGCAGTGGCTGAACCTTAATAATGGTGTTGTGGCTTACTATTGCATACCCAGCCTGACATTCTCCATTACACATACAGCTACTGTCATTTGTGAAGCAGTCATCTTCAGAGTCTTGACGAACATGATCTTTTTGATCAGCTTGTCTCACATTTGCATGTTCAATAATATATTCACAAATATCAATTATTCACAAAAAGTATCAAATATTGAGCCTGCGAGAAGTAGTAAACCTTGATTCAGGGTCTTACAAGTTTTAACTTCTGGATTAATAAGAAGCATAGCTTGATACTTGATTAACATTTCTCCTGTCATCCGGATGTGTTCTTGTTTTTTACCTCCAGGATTAATTTATCCTGGTGTTGTCAGTAATTTCAGTGGCTGACTCAGATTGATCTTAGTGGTTTCCTCTGCTAAAATAGTGATGGCTTCTATTGCATGCAAGAAGCTTGGCCAACTTGAGGCTGCCCCCATTCAATTACCTTGAAAAGTAAGCAATTGTTCTAGGTTTTAAGCCTAATATTTGGGTTAGGACACCAGTAGCAATGCCTTTACTTTCAGCTACATATTTTAAGAAGGCTTAGTGAGGTCTGGGATGCCTAGTGCAGGACACTGGGTGAGGGCTTGTTTCAACTTAGTAAAGCCCTCTGTAATTATTTAGTGTTAATTCACTTGGCTCATTCTCTGTTCCCCAGGTTGCCTTGTGAATGAGCTTTGCTATAAATGCAAAAATTGGTGATTTTGAAATATCCAGCCATCTACAGTTAAAAAAAAAAAGTTATTATTTTGTGTGAACTGGGCCTAATCCTCATACACTTTGCCCATTCTCTGAGAATATCTGTCAAGACTGAACTATTTGCAGTTGTTGAAAATGCAGCTGAGACAAGAGTTTTGTAGAATTGAGGCTGAGTTTGTTGTTGTCTGTCTGTGGAGGAAAACAAGGGAAACCTGAAACAGAGCATTCTGGTCTAGTGCTTCTCAATGAGGCATCTTCTATGGGGGACCTATGTTAGTTTTGAGGGTCAGCAGGACATCTTCTTGAGCATTTTCATCATATGCTTTATGTCTGTGGCCTTAGCTAGGTGTCAGTGTCAATTGAACCACTTGAAGAAGGATCCCACCAAAATTGGTGATTTATAAGTTTCCCTTTAGCCCCATGTGTATCCCTGAGCTTTTGGACTCCCTGTAGCTGCCCAAAATAGCATCTTCTGTAATAAAATCTTCAACGATTTTGGTGACTGTATTTTGAAGAACAAGAAAAGGCAGAGTGCGTAGCTTAAATTTGTTAGACACTGTCCTGTTAACAAGGAAATTGAGTGTCCTCTAACTATACCAGATAATCCAGGCATAGCAATTTACCTGTGGATCTGCTATGCAACTTGGGCAGTGATTTAAGAGATTCCACCAGGAGTTTACTTTTAGTTCCAGGTTTACCAAACCAAAATAATTGAGATCTGATTCCTCACATAAAATGCAGGGTTTTCTTTTTATTTACCTGTTGCCTTGGTTCTTTAAGCCAGTGTATACTAATTATTGGTTTCAGCATTGTGATAGCAGAAATCAAATATTATGTCCTACCAAACAGACAAGTACCTTACAGATGCAAGGGTCTTTCTTGCATCTGGCAGAGCCTTATTGGTTTATTTCCCCACCATCTTACCCTGTCATGTGAGTCCTCCAGCATCATGTGCTCTAATGCCTCTTGACTACCTATCTCATGTATGTGAAGAATGGCAATAAACAGAAACAAAACATTGAAAGTAGAAGCAAAAATAAGAATCCCAAACTTGAGCTTCCCTCCTGGTTGTCTCACCACAATATGTTTTTAGTAGAGACAGGGTTTTACCACATTGGTCAGGGTGCTCTCGGACTCCTGACCTTGTGATCTGTCCACCTCAGCCTCCCAAAATGTTGGGATTGCAGGAGTGAGCCACAGCACCTGGCCTCCCCTTTCTACTTCTGAAATCTGATTTGTGTTAAAAATCTTCTGTTTTCTGTTTTTCTTGTTTTTGTTTTGTTTCAGACAGAGTTTTGTTGTGTTGTCCAGGCTGGACTGCAGTGGCACAATCTCAGCTCACTGGAAATTCTGACTCCCAGATTTAGGCCATTCTCCTGCCTCAGCCTCCTGCATAGCTGGAATTACAGGTGTACACCACCATGCCAAGCTAAATGTTTTAGCAAACATTTTTAGCATAGAATGAGTTTCACCATTTTGGCCATGCTGGTCTTCAACTCCTGATTTTAGGTGATTCACCAGCTTCTGCCTCCTAAAGTGCTGGGGATGCAGGCATAAGCAACTGAATCTGGCCAAAAATATTCTGTTTTACTATTATTATTATTATTATTATTATTATTATTATTATTATTTAAAAAATAACACCTGTCATTGGGAGTCTTGCAAAAGATGATTTTCACCTTCCAGAGTTGAATAGTCACTTGTTTTGACAGTTTACTACAAGGGACTTTCATATAAAAGGATTCTTCATTTTGCTCATTCTAAATGCTTGTCTTCAAACCTCTCTTCCTGTAATTATTTTCCTTTGTTTAAAAGAAAAATTGTCATTATCAAGAGTTCTAGCATAAAACTTCCTATAACCTTTCAGTGCAGAATGTACATTGTAATCTTTCTAGAGACGCATATATAAAATATACAAACTATTGGGGTCTAGAAAGGTCTCATATATGAAAGAATTTCATTCCTTAGTTTTGCTAAATTCCTGTCTGATTAGTTTTTATTTGTTTAACTCTTCTTTCCTCAGACAAATGCCAATTATTAAAAGTTCTAACACAAAGCTTGTATTCAATTTTGAGCACCATGTATTTTCTCTTATCCAAAGTCTTCTCAAAGGGCCACTGGTGTAAGAAGACACCCCTCTATGCTCTATCTAAGCAACTACTTGGCTAACTTCTCTTTGTCTTAAGAGCTTCTTTTCCTGAAAAGAAAAGATCCCATCATGAAGAATTCTGGCTAAATGTTTCTTGTCAGCTTTCAGTGTTGAATATTTGTTCATTTTGATAATTTTCAAGAGGAAACACTGGTGTTAGAGAATCCATCTCTTTACTGCTTCTAAATGCCTATCTGAAAACTTCTCTTTGTGTTAAAATATTCTCTCCTTTGAAATAAGTTGCTCCTCATTGAGAGTTCTGGCACAAAACTTGTGGTCAGCTTACAGGACCATTTATTTTTTTCATTATGATGAGCTACTATAAGGATTACTGATATGAGACCATTTTCTTTTTTTGCTCTTTTAAAGGCCCGTCTGCAAACTTCTCTGCATGTAAATATCTTTCTTTTTCTGAAATAAAACTGCTCACCCTCAAGCATTCTGGCACACAGCTTATTTTCAACTATGAAGGTCACAAATGTATGACTATTAATAACTAGGAGGACCACTGGTCCAAGAGAATTGATAATTGTTCCTTCCAAATGCAAATTGGCAAACTTCTGTTTATATAAAAGTATTTTTTTCTCAGGTAAAAACTGCACATCACCAAAATTCCTGATACAGATCTTTTTCTCAACTTTCCAGGTTCAGATGTTTCTTCATTTTAATGGTTCCCCCAGGAAAGCCACTGAAGTGAGATAATTTCCACTGCTTGCTTTTTCTAAATGTTTGTCTATAATTCACTTTTATTAAATTGTCTAGTTTTTCTTGGAAAAAAATCTGTTATAAAGAGTTCTGTCACAAAGCTTGTTGTCTCCTCAATGCTGACATTCATTGATTCCAGTTGGTCCCTAGGATGTCATTGGCATAAAATAATTCCATTTATTGCTCTTCTAAATGTTTGCCTGCTAATTTTCTGTTTTTTATTTTTAAACTCTGAAAATCTGAGAGAGGTCTTAGCTAATTTAGAAAGCTTACTTTGCCAAGTTTGAGGACACGTACTTTTGACAGCGTTTCAGGAGATTCTCATGACAGGCATCTAGGGTAGTGAAAACACAGTTTGGTTTTATATATTTTAGAAAGACATGCAACATTAATCAATGTATGTAAGCTAAACATTGGTTTGGTCTGGAAAGGCAGGACAATTTGAAACAATGGTGGAAAAACTCAAAGTGAGGAGGGTGCTTCCAGATCATAGGTAGATAAGAGAAAAATGGTTGTATTCTTTTAAGTTTTTGATTAGACTCTCCAAAGGGGGCAATTACATATACATTTATCTCAGTGAGTGAAGAGGTGACTTTCAAAAGAATTGGAGGTAAGTTGACTGTAAGCAGTTTCCAGCTTGATTTTTCCATTTAGCCTCATGATTTTGGATTTCCAAGACCAATTTCCTTTTCACATGTTAAATTCTATCTTTTCCTGAAAGAAAACCACCTATTAAAAAGAATTCCAAAAGAAGCTAGTTTTCAGATTTGAGAACCAGATATTCATTTTTATTAATGAATTTCTAGGAGGGCCATAGGCATAAAAGAATTTTCCTTTTTGTTCTTCTAAATGTTTATGTACTAAATTCTTTATATATTGAAATCTTTCCTTCCCTATAAGAAAATTGTTGATCAAAAATCGTTTTTGCACAATGCTTTTCTCAGCTTTATAAATATGTATTGATTTCCATGGTACCCTAAGAGTTTTCTCACTGATGTAAGAAAACTATTTTTGCTTCTTCTAAATACCTATATGCAAACTCCTCTTCAATATAAAAGCTTTTTTTTCTCTGTAAACCTCTCATCATCAATAATTCTGGCACAAAGCTTGTGGCCAGCTGTCAGTGTTGTTTAGTTGGTTCTCTGCAAGTGAGGGGTGAAGCCAACTGGACTTCCTGCATCAAGTGTGGACTTGGAGAACTTTTCTGTCTTACAAGAGGATTGTAAAATGCATCAATCAGCACTCAGTAGCTAGGACTATAAAACACACCCATCAGTGCTCAGTAGCTAGCTAGAGGTTTGTAAAATGCACCAATTAGTGCTCTATAAAAACACACCAATCAGCACTCTGTAACTATCTAGAGCTTTGTAAAATTAACCAATCAGCAGGACATGGGCAGGGACAAATAAGGCAATAAGAGTTAACCACTCCAGCCAGCAGCAGCAACATGCTCCAGTCATCTTCCATGGTGTGGAAACCTTCTTCTTTCACTCTTCACAGTAAATCTTGCTGCTGCTCAGTCCATGGGTCTGCACCACCTTTATCAGCTTCAACACTCACCGCGAAGGTCCACAGCTTCATTCCTGAAGTCAGTGAGACCATGAACCCACTGGAAGAAACCAACTCCTGACCCACAAGGGCCACTGAAGTAAGAGAATCACCCTCCTAGCTTCTTTTAAATGTCTGTTTGAAATTTTCTCTCCTAAAATATATTTTTATATTTAAGATAGAACTGACTATCATCATGAATTTTGCCCCAATGTTTGTTGTAATTTTCAGTATTGGATGTTTATTTGTTCTTAAGGGTCTCTGGAAGGGACACTGGTGTGAAAGGTCCTCCTGCTCAATATAGATGCTAATATATAACTCCTCCATATATAAAGATATTTCCTTCTCAAAAGTAAAACATAGTTTACTGAGAGTTCTGGCACCAAGTTTAGTTCTCAGCTTTGAAACATAGGTATTCCCTCACATAGATGGGTTTCTAGGGAAACCAGTGGCAGACGAGAACTTTTTACTTTTTGTTACTTTTAAATACCTGTGTGCCAACTTGTGGTTTTGTTAAAATATTTTCTTTCCTGAAAGATAACTGCCCATCATCAACAAAATAGAACAAAAATAGAACAGAACTAGTAGTCAGCTTTCAGAGTGGAATATTCATGCATTTTGATGGTTCTTCAGCGGGGACACTGATGTAAGAAAATTCTCCCTTTTGTTTCTTCAAACTGGGTACACACTTCTTTTTTTTGTAAAGTATTTTAGTTATCTTCCTTGTTTCTTCTAAATGTCTGCTTATAAATTTCTTCTTATGTAAATATCTTCCTTTTCATAAAACTAAAGAGGCTATCATCAAAAGTTCTAACACAAAGCTTGTTGTCTCAGGTATGAATACTCATTGGTTTTGTGGGGCCCCTAGAAGGTCCACTAGAAGCTCCACTAGTGTAAGAGATTGTTTCTTCTTCTCTATTTGAAATGCTTGTCTACAAACATTTTTTGGGTTGAAATAATTTTTGTGAAAAATACTTCATTTTTAAGAGTTGTTAAACAATTCTAGTTATCAGATTTCAAGGCCAGATGTGTGCTTTTTTTTTTTTTTTTCTTTTGGCAGTTCCAGAAAAGAGGCACAGGTGTAAAATAATCCCCCTCCTTGCTCCTTCTAAATATCTATCTACAAACTTTTCATCATGTAAACATGTTTTTAATGAGGAAAAATGTAATTAAGTTATTATCAAGACTTTTGGCACACAGCTTCTTGTCAGTTTTCAGAGCTGGATTTTTTTCCTATTGAAAATCCCCAAAAGGGCCCTGATTTGAGAGGATTTCCCTCCTTGTTCCTTCTAAATGCTTGTAAATTTATGTTGTATTAAGAATATTTTCTCTCATAAAAAAGTATGATAAGGAATTTCGGCATAATCTTGTTGTCAGCTTTGAAAACTGTTGGTTTTTATTGATGAGTTTTATGAGCACCACTGGGGTAAGACAGTTTTCCTCTTGCTCCTTCTACACACCTGCAAACTTTTAATTTTGTTAATGACTTCATTTTAAAAAAGAAAACAATACAAATAAAACACACTAGTCATCAAGAATTTTGGTACGAAGGTTTTCAGTTTTGAGAATCAAATATTTGTAATGCAGGTTTAGTAGGTGAACCATTGGAGTTAGAGAATTGCTCTTTGACTGTTTGTAAATCTTGCTACAAATTTATCTTTATGAAATCATCTTTGCTTTTCTGAAAGAAAACCACTCATAATCAAGAGTTCCCACATAAATCCTCTCAGCTTTCAGAGGGTGATACTTGTTCATCTTACAGGTTCGTGTAGGAGCCTTTGTCATAAAAGAATTTTCCATTTTTCTCTCTTTCCATGCCTTTCTGTAAACTTAACTTTAGGTAAACATCTTCCCAGTCTTGCAAGTAAACTGGTGATTATCAAGTGTTCTTTCAAGAAGTTTGTTCTCAGTTTTGAGGGAAAGATCTTCATTTGTATTGATTCATCCCTAGGAAGGTCACTAGTATAAGAGAATTTCCCTCTTTACTTCTTTGAAGTTTCTTTCTTTTCTTTTAGTTAAACTCTTCCTTTCCATGAACATAACCCAAACATTATCAAAAGATCCAGCAGAAAGCACTTGAGAGCTCATGGACAGAAAACAAGAGTGTTTGCCAATATGGAAGTGACAGCTGTTCCCCATTAAATGATAATGAGAGTTTGGGGATCTAAGAATTGAGCTGGGAAATTGCCCATTAACTACCTGACTTCTGGTAATGGTTGTTCCTAGAAGAAGATGAGAATCTTCAGTATGGCATATGAAATTTTAGAGTTGAGAAATGAAATATTATCATAATAGAACAAATTGCATATATAGTCTCCTTTAATATACATGTTTCTGATTATACTATATAACAAGAATTAGTAATGTAATTGTCATGTAATATAATCAGTTAGATAAGACTGTTAATGTTAGCATAGCATAATATTGATAATGACAAGCTTGAATTCAAAAATGTCAAAATCTAGAAATTGTATTTGAAGGGAAGACTTGCCATGCACCCTTAAAGGTAGATGTAATATTTTTCTTGTAGAAAAATGAAAACAGTGGTGGATTAGGTTCAATAAATATAGCTTTCTGTATTTTACAATTTTATTAAAAAATATTTCTTTAACATTCAGGGCCAGATATTTATTTCTATTAGCCATTTCCTAAGAGATCCACTAGTTTAAGAGAATTATTTTACTTGTTCTTTCTAAATGTTTGTCTGTGTTAAAATGTTACTTTGTTTTAAAGCTTTCCTTTCCTTTAAAGACAACACATCATTAAGAGTCCTGACAAAAAGCTTATCGTCAGCTTTTAGAACTAGACATTTGTTCATTTTGATGATTCTCTACAAGGGCCACTGAGAGTGTTCTCCTCCTTGCTCTTTCTAAACACCTATCTGAAAATGTTTCTTCTTTTCGGATCTTTTCTTCAGAAAACATCTTTTTTTTTTTTTTTTTCCCCAGAACGATAACTGACTGTCATCATAAGTTCTGCACAACACCTTTCATTTGCTTTCAGTGATGCATATTTGTTTATTTTTAAGGTTCTCTAAGAGGGTCCCTGATGTGAGAGAATTTACCTGCTGACTTTTTCTAAATGCCTGTCTACAAGTGCCTTTTGAACTAAGCATCATTTTTTTTTTAAGCAAATCACCTCTTATTAAGAGTTCTAACACAGAGCTTGTCAGATGTCAGGGCAGAATATTTATTTATATTTATGTTTATGATATTGAAATAAATGTAACAGATTTTTTTCTTCCTGTAAATTCTTACCTGTGAAATTTTTTTTGTGTTTTCAAATTTTGTTTTCCCTAAAAGGAAACTACCCAACTTCAAGAGTTCTGGCACAAAGCTTGTCAGCTTTCAGATTCACATATTTGTGCATTTTGATGGTTCAAAAAAAAAAAATGTGAGAGAATTACCTTCCTAGTTGCTTCAAAATAACTGTGTGCAAACTTTTCATTATGCAAACATCTTCCATTTTTAGAATAAATATTACCTGCCATCAAGGTTTTTGACAAATAACTGGTCAGTGTTAACAGCCAGATATTTGTTTTTATTTAAAAGTTTCTAGAAGGACTACTGATAGGGGAGGATCTCCTTGCTTCTTCTAAATACCTATCTTCAAATTTTCATTTGTTTTGAAATCTTCCCTTTTATAAAAAAATCTTCATCAAGAATTCTCACATAAAGCTTTGGTCAGCTTTGAAAACTGAATATTTTTTCCTATTCATAAATCTCTATAAAGGCTACTGGCATTAGACAGTGTTCCTCATGCTTTTTCTAAATGCCTCTTGCAAGCTTTGCTTTGTGGTAAGCAAAATTTTTTTTTATTTTTATTTCTATGAAGGCCACTGAAATATAACATTTTTCTTATTGCTTTTTCTAAATGTCTATCTAAAAACTCTTTTATGAAAATGCTTTTCTTTTCTGAAAGATAACTAGCTGTCACCATGCGTTCTGACACAACAGTTGTTGTAGGCTTTCAAGGCTATATATTTGTTTTGATACTTCACTAGAATGGCCACTGATGTTAGAAACTTCCTTTTATTCACTTGTTTTCAAAACACATGACTACAAACTCTTGTTTATGTAAACATCTTCCTTTTCCTGAAATAAAATGACCAATTATTAATATTTCTCAACAAATCTTTTCTTTTAGGTTGCTAGAAGAATCCATTGAGGTAAAACAGTTCTTCTCCTTGCTTTTTTAAAATACCTGTCTGCAAACTTTTTTTCAGTTAAAAATATTTATTTTCTTCAAAAAAAAGCTGCACTTGTTCAAAAGTTCTGGAACAAAATTCACTTTCAACTTTGAGAGCCTCATATTATTTCCTAATGGCAAGTAATGATAAGGGCCATAAGTATAATAGAATTCCTCTTCTTTCTCCTTTTAAATGCATGTGAAGAAACTGCTTTTGTGCTAAAATATTTTTTTTCCTCTTAAAGAAACCAACAGACAGGACACAGTGGCTCAACCATATAATCCCAGCACTTTGGGAGGCCAAAGCAAGCATATCTTCTGAGGTCAGGAATTTGAGACTAGCCTGGTTAACATGGTAAAATTCCATCTCTGCTAAGAAAAATAATAATAATAAAATAAAAAATTTAGCTGGGCTTGGTGGCAGGGGACTGTAATCCCAGCTACTCAGAAGGCTGAGGCAGGAGAATCTCTTGAACCTGGGAGGTGGAGGTAGCAGTGAGCCAAGACCATGCCACTACAGTACAGTCTGGGTAACAAGAGTGAAACTCCATTTCAAAAAAGAAAAAAAGAAAGGGAAAAAAATAAAGAAAGAAACCTTTTTCATTTTCAAGAGTTCTGACATGAGCTTGTCAGCATTTAGGGCCAGATGTTCCCTCATTTGTTCAGTTCCCTAGAAAAACCACTGGTGTTTAAAAAAAAAAAAAATTTTTCCTTCTATCTAAATGTATGACTGAAACTCTTTCTTTGCCTTAAAAAAAAAAAAAAGACAATTTTTAACAGTTATTGCACAAATCTTGTCTGCTTTCAGGGCCAGATATTTGTTCATTTTAAATTTTTTCTAGAAGATCCTCTGTTATGGCCTGGTGCGGTGGCTCACATTTGTAAACCCAGCACTTTGTGAGGCAGAAGGAGTTGGAGTACCTGAGGAGTTGGAGACCAGCATGGCCAAAATGAAGAAACCCTGTCTTCACTAAAAATACAAAAATTGCTGGGTTTACAAATGTGAGCCACCACACCTGTAGTGGAGTGGCATATGCCTGTAATCCCAGCTTCTCAGGAGGCTGAGGAAGGAGAAATACTTGAAACTGGGAACTGAAGGTTACAATGAGCCAAGATCTCACCACATTATTCCAGCCTAAGCAACAGAGTCAGACCACGTCTAAAAAAAAAAAAAAAAAAAATTATTTGTTGTGAAAGAACTTTACTGTTACACTTTGTAAATGTCTTTCTACAAACTTCACTTTGTTACAAAGAAAACCACATGCAATCCAGGGTTGTGGAACAAAGATGTTAGATTTCATGGCTTGATATATGTTTGTATTGTTGGTTTTCTAGAAGAACTACTGATGTAAAAGATTTCCCCTCTTTATTTCTTTTAAATGTCTGCCTGCAAACTTCTCTTTGGCTGAACTGTTCCCCTGAAAGAAAACTGCTCTTCTTTAAGAGTTCTGGCACAAAACTTTCATCTTTGGGAACCACATATTTGTTTGTATTGACAAGTAATGAGAAAGGTCTCTAAGTTAAAAAACAAACAAACAAACAAACAAACAAAAACAAAAGAAAGTCTTCTTTCTTACTCTAAATGCCTATCAGGAATCTTCTCCTTGTGTTAAAGTCTGCCTTTCCCTTAAAGAGAAGCAGTCATCAGCAAAAGTTCAGGTACAAACTTGTTTTCAGCTTTCAGGACAATGTATTTGTTCATTTTGATGATTCTTTCAGTGAGCCACTGATGATAGAGTAGTCCGTTCCGTTCTTCTTTTAAGTGACCATATTTAAACTTTTCTTTGTGTGAACATTTTTTGTTTGTTTGTTTGTTTGCAACAAAACACCCATCAGAAAGAGTTATAATACAATATTTGTTGTTCGCTTTCAGAGCCAGACATATGCATTCATTTTTATGTTCCCTAGAAGAGCCACTGGTGTGAGAATTCTCCTACTTGCTCTTTCTTAGTTTCTGTCTAGAAATATCTCATTTTTTGTTAAACACCTTCCCTTCTTTAAACACACACACACACACACACACACACACACACACACACACACACACACACACACACATTACCAAGAGTTCTTGCACAAAGCTTGTTGTCAACAATGAAGACCAGATATGTATGTTTTGACAGTTTTCTAGGAAGGATGCTTGCATTAGAGAATCTTTTTCTTGCTTACGCTAAATGTCTGTCTGAAACTTTTTGTTTACATCTACATCTTTCTTATCCTGGTTAAAAAAAAAACTGATGCATCATCAAGAGTCCTCGAACAAATATTGTTATCAGATTTCAGAGCAAACATTTGTAAGATTTTGATATGTACCTATTAGAGTAAATGATGTAATTATTTTTGTCTGCCTATGAATATCTGTCTGCAAACTTTCTTCATATTAACATCTTCCTTTCTCTTAAAATTGAACACGTTCATAAGTCATGGAAAAAATTTGTTGCTAGGATAAACTTCCAGACATACATTGGTCTTGATGGGTTTCTAGAAGAATCACAGCAATAGGAAAAATTTTTTGGTAGCTTCATCTAGAAGCCCACCTGCAAGTTTTTCTCCATATTTATATTTTTTTTTTCCAAAAAGAAAGGCTGCTCATCACCAACAGTTTTGGCACAAAGCTTATTGACAGCTTTCAAGGTTACACATTTATTGGCATTAATTGATCTTAGGAGAGCCACTGGAATGTGAGAATACTCTTTCTAACTCTTTTTACATAACTGCAGTGTTCTGTTTCTGTTAAAATCTTTATTTAACTTTCAAAAAATGCTGCCCATCATCAAGAGATTTGGCACAAAACCTGTTGTCAGCTGTCAAGACCAGATATTTATTTGTTCTGCAGGTTCCCTAGAAGGGCCATGACTGTAAGAGAATTTTTCTACTTTCTTCTTCTAAAAGCTTGTCTGCAATATTTTTTGTGTTGACCTCTATCTTTACCTGGAAGAAAACTCATCCTCAAGAGTTCTGGAACAAAGCTTGTCATCTTTCAGAGCCACATGTTTATTCATTTTGATGGTTCCAGAAAAGAACCACAGATGAAGGAGAATTTTTTACCTTACTAATCATGAATAACTGTTTGCAAACTTGTCATTATGTAATCATCTTCCATTTTTCTGAAGTAAACTGACCCATCATAAATACTTCTGGCATAGATCTTGCTGTCAGCTTTCAGAGTTAGATGCTTGTTTTTACTGAATGGTTCCTAGAACAACTGGCTTGAAAGAATGTACCCCCTTGCTCTTTCTAAATGTCTGCCTGCAAACTATGTTTGCTAAAATTTCCCCTTTTATTAAAGTAGTCCTCATCAGTAATATTCCTTCATAAAGCTTTTTGTTTGCTGTTAAAACTGAATAGTTAGGAGTGAGACCAAGTTGGTAGATGAGAAAGAGTGACAATCAGAGCCTCCCACCAAAAAGATCCAAAATAACCATTTGAATCTTTCACTAACAAAGTGAGGTATCCAGGTTCTCTCACCAGAACTGAGTAGGCAGTTTGCATAATCCACAAAGAGAAAGGAAGACCGGTATCATGCAGCAGTCCACGTGAGAGCCATATGGAGCAGGGGTGCCCCCATGCCCCTGCCAACATAGGTATTGAATAAGCATGATACCCAGATGAGGGAACTGTGCTTTTTCTGTGAAACTGTGCAACCCCTGAATCAAAAGATCCCACTTGAGATCCTACATGAACGACACCTAGCATTCCAACCTCAGAACTCTGCAGATTCTCAACAGCCTCTCATCTGGAATTTGTTTACACCTATCAAGCTCCCTGGGGGATAGGTGACCACAGCTGTGGCTCCCTACTATCTAAGACATTTTACCTTCTTAAGGAAGGAGCAGCAGTAGGACTCACAACTGCCTGTCATACTAACCTCCCTGGGTGGGGGAAGTGTGGCATCCATCTCTGTAGCTACAAGTCATGCTTTTCTTCTGCTGGAGCCAGGGAGGCTGGATGACTTAGTCACAAAATGTGTTCCTCACAGCCCAACATACTGGCTGTAACACACCAGTCAGAATGCCTCTTCAGCCCTCATCCTGACTCATCCTTTCTCATTGGGAAGGACTTCCCTGCAGGGACTCTACTAACTCTAGTCAGAGGCTCAGGGACAGAAATGGGTCTCCCTGGGCCTGCATAGCATCTCTGCATACCAGCAGACTCAGCCTTTCCTCTTGTTACTCCTGAAGAATCCAGGCACCCTAGTCAACTGGGTTACCCCCAATGAAGTGCACCCTCTTGACCAAAAAATGGTCAAAGTGCTTCATTCAATAGGTTCTGTTCCCCATGCCACCCTAGTGGGTGAAATCCTTCAGCAGGGGTTATCAGACATGTTACACAGGTCTTACTGGTATCAGCTTGGTGTTCATTGTTGTCAGAAGTCCCAGAAGAAGAATCAAGAACCCATCTTTTCTGTTGTAAGCCTCTTCAAGTGACATCTGCAGATGTGGGAGCAAAGCAGAAGAATAGCACCTGAAGTAAACCTCCAGTTAACATCAGCAGTCCTATGGAAGAGGGAGCTGACCATTCAGAGAAAAACAAACAAACAGAAAGCAACAACAAAATCATAAACAACAAAAAGCCTCCAGAAGATGAGAAAGAATAAATAAAAAATCTTGAAACTTGAAAGACCAGAGTGCCTCTCCTCCAAATGATAGAAATATCAATCCATCAAGGATACACTATTAGACAGAATGAGATAGAAGATTTGACAAAATTAGGTTGTTGGGAGCAAACTGTTTATCATGACCACAAGACAGCAAACTGTTTATCATGACTGTAGGATATGAGTAAACTCCTGACTGTGCCTACTGCCAGGAGGTTTGCTGAGGGCAATCACTCCCTTACTCTTGTCTCCTTGGGGTTATATACTGGGAAATCTAGAGCCTATTGTTCAAAGAATGCAGTCTTGCAAGCCTAATCTGGACCAAGCAACTGACCTCTTCTTCCACCCCCACTTTTTGCTATCTCAATAATAAATACAAAGCACTATGTAAAGCTCAGGGCCCTTGTCCACTAGAAGCAAGGCGCCTCCTGACCACTTCTTCCAAATATACTTATTCATATTTGTCTTTTATTTCCCCCTTTGTACATTTTTTGTCAGTCTCCCAAGGTCTGTGGAGGTTACAACTGGTGCCCCAGAATATGAACTCTGAGCGTGTCAACAAGTGGCATCTGAAGGTTCTTTGAAGACATGAATGCAGAAGGTCTGTTGGAGCAAAGGAAATAAAATTGACAAGGCAAATGGGGACTGTGGGATGAGACTGCCAGCAGTAGATGTAAGTCTGTTCCCCAAAGAGGTACTGGGAGCAGTGCTTTAAAGAAGAACTGGGAACAGGAAGGTTTCTGAATCAGGGTAACTTGGGACAGAATATGCCTATTGAAGAAAAAGATTATGTGCACTTGCTTAAAATTTTGTTGAAACAAAGTAGTGCCCAAGTTAGTTCTCAGACATTAACTAAGATGCTTCAGGAGGTTATTAAGCATAACCCATGGTTTCCACAGACAGGCACTCTTGATATGGAAAACTGGGGCAAAGCAGAAGAAGAATTAAAATAGGTGCATCAAAAAGGTCTTAAAATTGATTCTTTTCTCCACTTGGAGTTTAATTTCTACTGTACTTCTGCTATTATCTCATTTTTCTGCTGGAGAGTAGGTTGAGTCAAAAATCTGAAAGAAGCTGTTGTCCCACACAGAGATCCAATTGAAAAAAATAACAAACTGGAGAGAAAGGATAAAAATTGGCCTATACCACCCCATCCAGTTGCAGAAACTTCGGTACCACCTCCTTCAGTGGCAGAAATAGAGACCCCATTACAAAGAATTTTATGCTCGCTGCCATAGCTTGAGACCCCTTAGGATTGTGCACTTCTCCTATTTCTCTAAGGACTGATCCAAATAATACACAACAGCTTATTCAGGAACCCACTCCACTATAGTTTAAGATGTTAAAGGAATTAAAAGTGAGTGTAGTAAATAATATGTTACAGAGCCCATTCACCTTAAGATTGCAAGAATCTGTGTTTTGTGCTATGCGTCTTTTACCCTTTGATGTGAAACACTTGGTGCAAACTTGCTTGTCTGCTAGTGAATATATGACATTGAATTTAAATTGGCAAGAAATGTGTGCACAACATGCCAGACAGAATCATGTTGCTGAACATGGAGACATTATAGAGGATATGCTATTGGATAATGGCACTTATTCAGACCTGGAAAGTCAAATTGCACCCCCAGATGCTGCTTATCAGCAGTATGCACAGGCCACTAAATGTACCTAGACCCCAATCCCTGAAGAGAGAATCCCAGGACCATCTTTTCTACCTATCATGCAAGAGTGGAAGGAGCCCTATGTGCAATTTCTTGCAAGATTACAAAAGACAGTGAAGCCTCAGATTCCTTATGCCACTGCCGCAGAAAAGCTATCCTTAACTTTAGCTTTTGAGAATACAGTCACAGATTGTAAATGAGCACTGGCACCTGTGAGATGTACCAAAAACTGGGGAATCTTTTTTTAAGATCTTATCAAGATGTAGGAACTGAGCTTCATTGATCTGCACTGTTAGTGCAAGCAATAGCTAATTTAACTGTAGACAAAACTAAAAGTGAGACATGAAGCCAGCTGAGCTTCTGGGTTAGATGGGGACTTGGAGAACTTTTCTGTCCAGCTAAAGGCTTGTAAATGCACCATCCATCACTCTGTGTCTAGCTAAGGTTTGTAAACACACTCTGTCCAGCTAATTGAGTAGGGGACTTGGAGAACTTCTCTGTCTAGCTAAATGATTGTAATTTCACCAATCAGTGCTCTGTGTCTAGCTAAAGGTTATCAATGCACCAATCAGCACTCTGTCAAAATGGATCAATCAGCACTCTGTAAAATAGGCCAATCAGTGCTCTGTAAAATGGACCAATTAGCAGGAAGTGGGTGGGACCAAATAAGGGAATAAAAACTGATCACTCAAGCCAGAAGTGGCAACCCACTGAGGTCTCCTTCCACACTGTGGAAGCTTTGTTCTTTCACTCTTTGCAATAAATCTTGCTGCTGCTCACTCTTTGGGTCCACACCACCTTTATGAGCTATAACACTCACTGCAAGGGTCGACAGCTTCATTCTTGAAGTCAGTGAGACCAAGAACCCACCAATTCTGGACACATTTTGGTGACCATGAAGGGACCATCGCCTATCATCAAATTATGAGTATCATCAGACCCCTTTCATTTGCTATTCTGTCTTATTTTTCCATAGAACTCAGGGGCTAAATACTACACACTTCTTTGGCCACTTAAAAGCTGCTAGCAAGGCCACCAAACTAAGGACACCTCTGTTAGGCTTTCTGGGAAAGGGCTGTCTAACAACCCCAGCTCTTCTGAGTTTGGAGCATTGGTTTGCCTGGTACCAGCTTCTGCTTTTCCTATACTTCCAGGCTGAGCCAAGGGTCAACAAAGAGGAAAGTCATTCAGCTTGCAAGGTCCCAACAACAAGTTGGTTGACCCTGCAGCCATGAGTGGAACTCTCAAAGGCACGGTGCAGAAGTGAGTCTCACCCATCTATCCTATCTATCCTGTCCCATTCCCCCTGAGTCCTAATGCCTGCCAGACAAACTACCACATTTCTCTCTTCTCTGAGGTTAGCCTCACTTCTGAAAATCACTCCTGTCTCTGGTACTTTTCTAGTTTATCCTATAAGAATGATTTCTAGTATATACTCCAGGACTATATTTCTTTCTTTAGGCCCCTCAGGCTCACTCATCAGAAAGACATAACTTTTGCCCAAAGCTCCATCTTAGGAGGGGGGCTCTGGAATTTTAGGATCCCTCCTCAGTCTAACAGGCCTAACAAAAGCTGTTCCTGAAGCTAGGATATGGGGATCCTCAGATATTTTATCCCTGCTATTCATATAAGTGAGCACAAAAGGTGTCCCTCTTCCAACCCTGGAGATCCCTACCCTCCATCAGGGTATGGCCCTCCATTTCATTTTTGGGGCATAACATCTTTATAGCACAGGGATAAAGTTCCAATACTAACAGGAAAATGCTTAGAATTCTAACAGGTTTTCAAGTAGCATTGGTATAGGCCACTAAATCCAATTTTTCTTAGTCCTCTTTGTGGCCTAGGAGGGCAGGAAAGGGTGCAGGCTTTTGAGAATGAGTTGTTAAGGGTCACTAAATTGACTTTCCTTGGTCTTCCTCATGGTTTCAGAGGAAAACTTGTGTTGCTGTTGCTGCATCAGTGAGCATAACTATTCTGACAAAACAGGGCCCAGGGACCATTTTGGGTTCTTGGACAGAGGTTATTTATGCTGCTCCATAGGTGAGTGCAACTATTCTAATTAGCAGAGTCCAGGGACTGTTGCAGATTCTTGGGTAGGGGGAGAAACAAACAAACCAAAAGCACAGGTGGTTTTTGTTTCAGATGAGAAGCACTGGCATCAACAGGTACACCCTTGAGATGCATCCTAAGCCTTTGGGACCAAGTTGACCCACAAACCCTGAAAAAGAGGCAGTTTTTTTTTTTTTGTTTTTTCTGCACCACAGCCTACCCCCAATATTCTCTCTCTCATGGGGAAAAATGGCCACCTGAGGGAAAACAAATTACAACACTATCCTGCAGCTTGATCTTTTCTGTAAGAGGGAAGGCAAATTGAGTGAAATACCTTACATCCACGCTTTCTTTTCATTGAAGGAGAATACACAACTATGCAAAGCTTACAGTTTACATGCCACAGGAGGACCTCTCAGCTTAGCCCCACATCCTAGCCTCCCTACAGCTCCCCTTCCTATTAATGATAAGCCTTCTCTAAGTTCCCCTGCCCAGAAGAAAGTAAACAAAAAATCTCCAAAGGACCACAAAAACCTTGGGCTATCATTTATGTCCCCTTCAAACTGTAGGGGGAGGGGAATTTGGCCCAACCCAGGTACATGTCCCCTTCTCCCTCTCTGATTTAAAGCAGATCAAGACAGCCCTAGGGAAATTTTCCAATGATCCTGATAAGTACTTAGATGTCCTACAGGATCTAGGGCATCACTTGTACAGACGTCATGCTATTGTTGGATCAAACTCTGTCCTTTAATGAAAAGAATGCTGCTTTAGCTGCATCCTGAGTGTTTGGAGACACTTGATATCTTAGTCAAGTAAATGATAGAATGACAACCAAAGAAAGGGACAAATTCCCTACCAGTCAGCAAGCCATTCCAAGTAAGGATCCCCATTGGGACTTTGACTGAGATGATGGGGCTGAAATCATAAACATCTGTTGACCTGTGTTCTAGAAAGACTAAGGAAAATTAGGAAAAAGCCCATGAATTATTCAATGTTACCCATCACAACTCAGGGAAAGGAAGAAAATCCTTCTGCCTTCCTCCAGTGACTACAGGAGGCCTTAAGAAAATATACTCCACTGTCACCCAACTCACTTGAGGGTCAATTGATTATGAAAGATAAGTTTACTACCCAATCAGTTCAGATATCAGGAGAAAGCTCCAAAAAGTGAGCCTTGGGCCCTGAACAAAATCTGAAGGCATTATTAAACCTGGTAACCTCGGTGTTCTATAATAGGGACCAAGAGGAATAGGCCCAAAAGGAAAAGCAAGATCAGAGAAAGGCTGCAGCCTTAGCCATGGCCCTCAGACAAACAAACCTTGGTGGTTCAGAGAGGAGAGAAAATGGAGCAGGCCAATCACCTGGTAGGGCTTTTTACCAGTGTGGTTTGCAAGGACACTTTGAAAAAGTTTGTCCAATGAAAAACAAGTGGCCCCCGGTCTATGTCAGCTGTGCCGAGGCAATCACTGGAATGTGCACTGCCCCAGAAGACAAAGGTTCTCTGGGCCAGAAACCCCCAACAAAATGATCCAACAACAGGACTGAGGGTGTGCAAGGCAAGCACCAGCTCATGTCATCACCCTCACTGATCCCTGGGTATGTTTAACCATTGAAGGCTAGGAAACTGACTTCCTCCTGGACACTGGCATGGACTTCTCAGTGTTAATCTCCTGTCCCAGATGACTGTCCTCAAAGTCAAGGTCCGTTACCATCTGAGGAATTCCAGGACAGCCTATAACTAGGTATTTCTCTCACCTCCTCAGTTGTAATTGGGAGACTTTGCTTTTTTCAGATGCCTTTCTTGTCATGCCTGAAAGTCCCACACTCTTATTAAGGAGGGATATATTAGCCAAACCTGGAACTATTATCTACATGAATATGGGGGACGCATTACCCATTAGTTAACCCCTGCTTGAAGAGGGAATCAACCTTGAAGTCTGGGCATTGGAAGGAACAAACTCAAGCTGCAGCCTCAAGTCTCCCCACAGGATGAAATTTTTCTTTATACATCACAGAGAGAGCAGGAATATATCATGGGGTCCTTACTCATACTCATGGGACAACCCCACAACCAGTGGCATATCTAAGTAAGGAAATTGATATAGTGGCAAAAGGCTGGCCTCACTGTTTATGGATAGTTGTGGCGGTGGCTGTGTTAGTGTCAGAGGTTATCAAAATAATACAAGTAAAGGATCTCACTGTCTGGACTACTCGTGATGTAAATGGCATACTAGGTGCCAAAGGAAGTTTATGGCTATCAGACAACTGGCTGCTTAGATACCAGGTGCTATTCCTTGAGGGATGGGTGCTTCAACTGCATACATGTGCAGCCCTCAGTCCTGCCACTTTTATCTCAGAGGATTGGGAGTCAGTTGAGCATGACTGGCAAAAAGTTGTTGTCCAGACTTACGCCATCTGAGATGATCTCTTAGAAGTCCTCTTAGCTAATCCTGACCTTAACCTATATAGTGATGGAAATTCATTTGTGGAAAATGGGATATGAAGGGCAGGTTATGCAATAGTTAGTGAAGTAACTGCACTTGAAAGTAAGCCTCTTCCCCCAAGGACCAGTGCCCAGTTAGCAGAACTAGTGGCACTTATCCAAGCCTTTGAACTGGGAAAGGGAAAAAGAATAAATGTGTATACAGATAGCAAATATGCTTATCTAATCCTACATGTCCATGCTGCAATGTGGAAAGAAAAGGAGTTCCTAACCTCTGGGGGAATCCCCATTTAATATCACAATGAAATCATGGAGTTTTTGCACTCAGTGCAAAATCTCAAGGAGGTGGGAGTCTTACACTGCCAAAGCCTTCAAAAAGGGGAAGGAGAGGGGAGAACAGCAGCATAAGCAGTTGGCAGAGGCAGGGAAAGACCAGCAGACAGAAAGAGAGAGACAAAGTCAAAGATGGAAAGAGAGAAAGAGACAGAAAGTCAGAAAGAGGGAGAGACAGAGAGAGAAAGAGAAAGATTGGAAGTCAAAGAGAAAGAGACAAAGAGAAAGACAGAGAGATAGAAAGTCAAAGAGAGAAGGAAAGAGAAGAAGAGACAAAGGAGTCAAAGAGAGAGAAAGAGCTAGAAGTAGTAAAGAAAAAAACTGTGTACCCTATTCCTTTAAATCCAGGGTAAATTTAAAACCTATAATCTATAATTGAAGGTCTTCTCTGTAACCCTATAACACTCCAATACCTCCTTGTTGTCAGTGTAAACAAGGGCATATCCCAAAATTACTGAGGCCACTGACAACCCATAGCCTTCCCATCAAAAATCCTTAACCCAGCAGGTTTCCTAACAAGGGATCTAAATCTGAAGGTCTGACTAGATATAGGAGGAATTTCTTTCAGGACAGGACAATAGATGATTCCTCCAAGACAATTAAAAAAAAAAGACACAATGGATATTCAGTAAGTGATAAGGAAACTCTTGTAGAAGCAGAGTGTAAGCTCTTTGCACTCAACCAAAGTTTAAAATGCTTACAGAATCAGGAAGGAGCCATCTATAAATTTTAAGTTAATATGGACTGGATGAGGTCTTATTAATAACAAGAATAATTGAAACCCAAAACTTACAGAGTTTTCAACAAAAGTACAGTTTGCTAAAAGTTAACAGTGTAATGTATAGTATCCTAACTTCTGATCTTATGGAAATCCAACCCTATCAGTGCCCCTCAAAGCTCATGTCTGTCAGAGAAGGGCCATACAACTAATATGCCCACTTATAGTGTCAGGAATGACTACTGCTACAGGAATCAGAATAACCAGTTTATCTACTTCATCACCACACACACTCAAGGTATTTCTCAGTTTGCAAGAAATAATGAAATCTATCCTTACTCTACAATCCCAAATAGAGTCTTTGGCAGCAGTGACTCTCCAAAACCACAGAGGCCTAGACCTCCTCACTGCTGAGAAAGGAGGACTCTGCAATTTCTTAGGGGAAGAGTTTTGTTTTTACACTAACTAGTCAGGGATAGTATGAGATGCCACCCAGTGTTTACATGAAAAGTCTTCTGAAATCAGACAATGCCTTTCAAACTCTTATACCAATCTCTGGAGTTGGACAGCATGGCTTCTCCCCTTTCCAAGTCCTCTGGCAGCTATCTTCCTCTTACTACCCTGTGGGTCCTGTATTAGTAAACTTCTTGTCATTTTTTTTTGCTCTAGAATCGAGGTCATCAAGATACAGATGATCTTACAAATAGAACCCCAAATGAGTTCAACTTACAACTTCTACCAAGGACCCCTGGACTAACCCTCTGGCCATTCACTGGCCTAAAGAGTTTCCCTCTGGAGGAGACTACAACTTCAGGGCCCCTTATTTGCCCCTATCCAGCAGGAAGTAGTTAGAGTGGTCAATGACCAAATTCCCAACAGCAGTTGGGGTGTCCTGTTTAGAGTGGGGAGTGAGACATGAAGCTGGCTGGGCTTCTGGGTTGGGTGGGGAGTTGGAGAACTTTTCTATCTAGCTAAAGGA
Source organism: Rhinopithecus roxellana (assembly GCF_007565055.1). Taxonomy (NCBI): domain Eukaryota; kingdom Metazoa; phylum Chordata; class Mammalia; order Primates; family Cercopithecidae; genus Rhinopithecus; species Rhinopithecus roxellana. The sequence goes on from NC_044570.1 coordinate 868,078, forward strand.
CTGTAACTGCACAAATCAGCACTCTGTGTCTAACTAAAGTTTATAAATGAACCAATCAGCACTCTATGTCTAGCTAATCGGGTAAGGGACTTGGATAACTTTTCTGTCTAGCTAAAGTATTGTAAATGCACCAATCAGCACTCTGTGTCTAGCTAAAAGTTTGTAAATGCACCAATCATTACTCTTTCAAAATGGACCAAAAATGGACCAATTAGTACTCTATAAAATGGACCAATAAGCAGGATTTGGGTGGGGCCAAATAAGGAAATTAAAGCTGGCTACCTGAACCAGTAGTGGCAACACGCTTGGGTCCCTTTCCATGCTGTGGAAGCTTCGTTCTTGCCCTCTTTGCAATAAATCTTGCTTTGCTTACTGTTTGTGTCCATTCTGCCTTTATGAACTGTAACATTCACTATGAAGGTGTGCAGCTTCACTCCTGAAACCAGCAAGACCACAAACCCACCAGGAGGAATGAACAACTCCTGAAGTGCCACCTTTAAGAGTTGTAACACTCACTGTGAAAGTCTGAAGCTTCACTCCTGAAGTCAGCAACACAAAGAACCCACCAGAAGGAAGAAACTCTGGACACATCTGAACATCTAAAGGGACAAACTCAAAACACACCATCTCTAAGAATGGTAACGCTCACCATGAGGGTCCACAGCTTTATTCTTAAAATCAGTGAAACCAAGAACCCACCAGTTCTGGACACAAAAACAAGGGTCAAACCCTAAAATGGGAAAATGTTATAATTGTGGAAAAACTGGACATTTTATAAAGGAATGCTGCCAGATCTGAGGACAGAAACTTACAATGGAATACCCAACCCAGTGGAAAAATTCCAGGACTTTGCCTTTGCAAAGTCTGATAGACCCACCTGTGTAGTGTGAATTAAAGGAAAGAAATTTTATGGGCTTATAGATATGGGAGTTATAGTGTCAGTAATAGCTAAAGACAACTGGCCCTCATCCTGGCCATTGCAATTAACTTCTACATTGTTAGTGGGAGTAGGAACAGCCCAAAATGTTTAACAGAATGCTGATATTTTATCTTGTATTGGTCCAGATGGACAATCATATACTTTTTAGCCTTATGTTGCAAATAGAGCTATCAATTTATGGGGTCAAGACTGACTTACAGCATGGGATATGAGACTTACAAATGAAAACTTTGATACCCCAGGATTTAAAATGTTGAAGGAAATGATATATCAGAGTGGAAAAGATTTAGGGAAATTCCTGCAAGGAAATCCTAACCCAATATCAACACCTGGAAAGAAACTCCCTGCAAGGAGTTTCTTCATTATATTATATGTCAATTGACTAAAGAAGCAGAAGTGGGAGTTGCAACTTGTAGAACAAATGCTTCAACAATTGCATGCCTCCCAGCTACACCTGCAGAAATCTTTGCTTTCATTATCCCTCAGACAAAATGTTGCAGTTTTATGAAATCCGTTCTTTCATTCTTCCTGTGATTACACATCACAGGCCTATTCCAGGTGGATAGACTTCTTTTACTGATGGCTCTTGCAAACGTCATGCCACTATCTATGGACCTAAACACACTCAAACAATAATGCCTTCTGGGACTTCAGCTCAATGCTCAGAGCTAATTTCAGTCATTCAAGTTTTATAGCTTACAGCTGTAGATCCTACCAACATTGCCTGTAATTCAACTTATGTTGTAAATATAGTCAGTCACATAGAAACTGCTGCAGTTAAAAGTACGCTAGACTCAGAACTGACTACAAACACTTATTCTCATATGTTGCATGCTACATGCCAAACAGATGAGATAATAGATTAATCAGTATCAGCTATTGAGGAAAAAATAAACAGAAATATGAAGATCAATGATACTATGAAGAAAAGTCAATGAGTGTGGGAAATAACCATGCAGCATCATGACAGGATAAAATTCACAGATAATAATACTAACCTTAAATGTAAATGGACTAAATGCCCCTATTAAAAGATACAACTGACAAATTAGATAAAGAGCCAAGACACATTGGTGTACTGTACACAGAAGACTCATCTCATGTTTAAAGACATACATAGGCTCAAAATAAAGGAGGGAGGATAATTAACCAAGAAAATAGAATGCTAACAAAAGCAGGGGTTGCAACCTTAGTCTCTGACAAAACAGAATGAACCAACAAAAATTCAAAAAGACAAAAAAAGGATGTTACATAATAGTAAAGGGACTAACTCTCCACCCCAAATCAGCAGCACACACATTTTTCTTACTGCCACATGGCACTTATTCTAAATAAACTAGAAAATCTAGAAGAAGTTAATAAATTTATGGAAACATACACCTGCCCAAGACTAAAACAGGAAGAATTTGAATTTCCAAGTAGACAATTAACAAATTCTGAAATTGGAAGTGTAAACAGTAACCTCTCAACGAAAAAAAAAAAAAAAAAAAAAAAAAAAAAAAAAACAGGACCAGACGGACTCACAGTCATAACTTATCAGGAATACAAAGAGGAGCTGGAACCATTCCTTCTGAAACTATTTCAAAGAATAGAAAAAGAGTGATTCCTCCCTAACTCATTTTATGAAGCCAGCATTATCATAATGATATACAAATCAGAAAGAGACACAGAAAAAAAAATTAAGGCAATATCCTTGATGAACACTGATTTCAGAATCCTCAGTGAAATACAGGCACACAAAATTCAGAAGCACATCAAAAACTTATCCATGACAGTCAAGTCTGCTTCATTCCTGGAATGCAAGACTGGTTTAACATACTCCAATTAATAAACATAGTTCAGACTGATTGAACATACTCCAATTAATAAACATAGTTCTTCACATAAACCAAAACAGAGACAAAAACCACATAACTATGTTGATAGATTAAGAAAAGATCTTGTGTAAATTTCAACATCCTTCATGTTCAAAACTTCCAGTGAACTAGGTGTTGATGGAACATATCTGAATACAATAAGAACTATTTATGACAAACCCACAATCAGTATCATATGGAATGGGCAAAAGGTGGAAGTATTTCCTTTGACAGCCAGTTCAAGAGTAGGATGTCATCTCTCACCACCGCCATTCACCATAGTGTGGGAAGTTCTCACCAAGGAAGCATACAAATGAAAGATATAAAAAGTATTCAAAAAGGAAAAGAGAAAGTCAAGTTGTGTCTGTTTTCAGATAACACAATTTTATATGTAGAAAACCCCATCATCTGATCCCAAAACCCCTTAAACTTATAACAAGCTTCAGTAAAGTCTCAAGACAAAATCTTTGTGCAAAAATTTCAAGCATTCCTTTACACAAACAATAGACAAACAGCCAAATCTGAAAAAATTTCCCTGGACAACTGCCACACACACACACACACACACACACAAAACAGAGATACAGCTGACAAGGAATGTGAAGGACCTCTTCAAGGAGAACTATAAATCACTATTAAAGAAAATAAGAGAGGACACAAACAAATGAAACATATTCCATCTTCAGGAATAGAAAAAATCAATTTTACAAAAATGGCCATACTGCCCAAAATAATTTAGAGGTTCAACACATTTTCCATCAAACTACATTGAAATTCTTCACAGAATTAGTAAAACTACTTTAAATTTCACATAAAATCACAAAAGACAATCTTAAACAAAAACAACAAAGCTGGAGACATTGTGTTAACAGACTTCAAACTATACTATAATGATACAGTAACCAAAACATCATGGTACTGGTACAAAAAACAGATATATAGACCAATGGAACCGAAAGGATAAATCAGAAATAACACCACACATCTACAATCATCTGATCTCTGACATATGTGATGGAAACAGGCAATAGGGAAAGGATCTCCTATTCAATAAATGGTACTGGGAAAACTGGCTAGCCATATGCAGAAAACTGAAACTTGACCCCTTTCTTCCACCTTGTACAAAATTGAACTCTAGATGTATTGAAGACTTAAATGTAAAATATAAAACCATAAACACCCTAGAGGAAAACTTAGAGAATATCACTTAGGACATACGCATGAGGAAAACTTTGTGACAAAAATGTAAAAAGCAATTTCAATAATATCCAAAATTCACCAATGGGGTCTAATTAAACTAAAGAACTTCTGCACAGCAAAATAAACTTATCAGAGTGACCAGGCATCCTACAGAATGACAGAAATATTTTGTAGTGTGCTAGTCAGACAAAAGTCTAATATTCAGAATTTACATGAAACTTAAACAAATTTAAAAGAAAAAAAACCCGAACAACCCCCTCAACAAGTAGGCAAATAATATGAACAGAAATTTCTCAGAAAAAGACATTATAGTTTTAGAGGATGAGGTGGGTGTATCATTTGATGTCAGGAGTTCTAGACCAGGCTGAATAACATGGTGAAACCTCATCTCTACTAAAAATACAAAAATTAGCTGAGCATGGTGGTGGGTACATGTAGTCTCAGCTACTATGGAGACTGAGGCTGGATAATTACTTGAACCCAGAAGGTGGAGGTTGCAGTGAGACAAAAATCTCACTATCTCACTCCAGCCTGGGCAACAGAGCAAGAATCCATCCAAAAAGAAAAAAGACATTTACATGGCCAAGAAACATAAGAAAATGATGCTCAACATCACTGATCATTAGAGAAATGCAAATCAAAACCACAGTGAGATATCGTCTCAGGCCAGACAGAATGGAAATTATTAAAAACTCAAGAAAAAAATTGATGCTGCAGAGGTTGTGGAGAAACAGGAAAACTTTTACACTGTTGGTGAAAATGTATATTAGTTCTACCATTGTGGAAGGCAGTATGGTTATTCCTCAAGGATCCAGAACCAGAAATACCATTTGACCCAGCTGTCTCATTACTGAGTATATACTCAAAAGAATATAAATTATTCTACTATAAAGACACATGCATACATATGTTTATTGCAGCACATTCACAATAGCAAAGTCATGGAACCAACCTAAATGGCCATCAATGATAGACTGAATAAAGAGAATGTGTTACATATATACCAAGGAATGAGAGGTTAAGTGAAGTCACCAAAGATACACAAAACAATTGGTATTTGTGGTTGTTGATTTATGCAACTTATTTTTTTTTACTGACTGGGACACTGAAATGGAAAGTACATCATCTTCTCCAAGCATACATGGAAACATGCTGAAGTACTTATTTTTCATATATAAAACATACATTTTCTTCAAAAAAAGTAAGCTATAATTACTCTTCTGTGCTCCCTGAGCCCTCTGATTGTACTCCTGTTACAACATGTACTATGGAATTGTGATTAATTGTCTAACTGTCTTCCTATCACAGACCCACCTCAGTATTTGGCATTGGGTGGATGCCCCAAAATGTTTATTGAATGAATAAATGGTTCTCTGGATTTAAAAAATGGAATGAGATCATGTCCTTTGCAGAGACATGAATGAAGCTGGAAGATATCATCCTCAGCAAAGTAACATAGGAACAGAAAAATAAGCACTGCATGTTCTCACTTGTAAGTGGGAGTTGAACAATGAAAACACGGACACAGGGAAGGGAACAACACACACTAGGGCCTGGTTAGGAGTGTGGGAGAAGGCAGGGAACTTAACAGGACTAGTAAGTAGGTGCAGGCAACCACCATGGCATATGTATTCCTATGTAAAAAACCTGCACATTCTTCACATGTATCTTGGAACTTAAAGTAAAACAAAATTATAAAACTGAATATGTATTCATATTGATGGGTCCCCATGAAAAACACTGTCATTAGACAATTCTCCTGTTGCTCTTTCTAAATACTTGTCTGCAAACTTTTCTTCGTGGAAAAATATTCTCTTTTTAAATAGAACTTTCCATTCATTAAGAGTTCTTGCATGAGGCTTGTTGTGTTTTGAGAAGTGGATATTCATTCCTATTGAAGGCTTTTTAGGACAACTGGTATAAGATGAATTCCTTTCTTGCTCCTTAAAACTGCCTGTCTGCAAACATCTGTTTATATTAACATTTCTTATCTGAAAAAATACATCCCATCATCAAGAGTTCTGACACAGAGCTTCTTGTCAGCATACAGGGCCAGATAATTGTTCTTATTGATGGTTTCCTAGAATGGCAATTGGTGTAATATAATTCATCTTCTTGTTTTTGTAAATGCCTGCGTATTTTTTTTTTTTTTTTTTTTTTTTTGGTAAAAATGTCTTTTATTTTGGAAACAGAAAAGGTTGTTATCATGAGTTCTGGCACAAGGCTTGTTTTCAGCTTTCAAGGCTGAATATTTATTCATTTTGCTGATTTACTAGAAAGGTCAATTTGCTAAGGAATTTTCCATTTTGTTCTTTCTAAATGTCTGTCTACAAAATTCTCTTTATAAAAACACCTTTCCTTCTTTGAAATAAAATCATCTGTGATCAAGATTTATTGACAAATCTGCTTGTCAGCTTTCAAGACTGAATATTTGTTCATTTAGATGGTAGCCTAGGAGAGCCACTTATTTGAGAAAATATCCCTCCTGGTTTCTTACAAATGCTTTTCTGCAAATGTCTCTTCATTAAATGTCTTTCTTGTACCCCCCTCAAAATTCTTGGCTGTTATTGACAGTTTTGGCAAAAAGTTTTGTTGTCAGCATTGAGTATTGAATATTTGTTTCCATTGATGAGTCCCTATCAGGGCCACTGGCTTGTAAGAACTCCCTTTCTTTCTTCTTCTAAATGCCTTTCTGCCAACTTCTTTTTGTGTTAATATCTTTTCTCTTCTAAAAGGTAAGCACCCATCAACAATAGTTTTGACACAAAGCTTGTTTTCAGCAGTCAGGGCTAGATATTCTTTTCTATTTAGAGTTCCCTAGGAGGGCAATTGGTATAAGACAATTTTTTCCTTGCTCCTTATAAATTTATTTCTGCCAATGCTTCATCATGCACACTTTATTTTTATGCTAAAAATTCCCAGCCATCAAATGTCATCAGTTATCAGGAACAGATATTTATTCATTTTGAACATTTATTTAAGAGATGTGACATATTATTGTGCCCAGAACCCAGGAGATATGACTCTACTGCCTGTGCAATGCTTTCAAAAAAGAATTGTAAAACATCCATGACTGAGCACCCAAGTCATGTAATTCTGCTGCCTGGTTTCCACCCTGAGGGAAAATTGTGACATATTCCTTGCCCAGAACCCAGGTGATGTGACTCTTGCTTGCTTCTTACTTACAGGTAAAATTTGACATATTTTGACTCAGCTCACATTCTGAAACCCCAAACCATCAAATATAAGAGACATTGTCATGCATAGGTAGGGTTAGAGAAACAGGTAAGCACATGAATTTTCTTTCTGTATGAAGGTCATAGAAGATTACCACTCTCTAGCATGTAGTATAAAGTTTTCATTTGGTACAGACAGTATCATCATGAATCCTGGTGCACAACTGAGATTGTCTTGTCTTGTCTTGCCTTGTCCTTTCCTTTCCTTTCCTTTCCATTCCTTTCCTTTCCTTTCCTTTCCTTTCGTTTCCTTTCCTTTCCTTTCCTTTCCTTTCCTTTCCTTTCCTTTCCTTTCCTTTCCTTTCCTTTCCTTTCCTTTCCTTTCCTTTCCTTTCCTTCCCTTCCCTTCCCTTCCCTTCCCTTCCCTTCCCTTCCCTTCCCTTCCCTTCCCTTCCCTTCCCTTCCCTTCCCTTCCCTTCCCTTCCCTTCCCTACCTTACCTTACCTTACCTTACCTTACCTTACCTTACCTTACCTTACCTTACCTTACCTTACCTTACCTTACCTTACCTTACCTTACCTTACCTTTCTTTTCCCTTCTTTGTCTTTTGAGATGGAGTTTCACTCTTGTCACTCAGGCTAGAGTTCAATGATGTGACCTCAGCTCACTGCAACCTCTGACTCCAAAGTTCCAAGTGATTCTCCTACTTCAGCTTCCCAAGTAGCTGGGATTGCAGGCATACACCACCATGCCTGGATGATTTTTTATATGTTTAGTAAAGGTGGGGTTTTAAAATGTTGGCCAGGCTGGTCTCAAACTCCTGAACTCAGGTGATCTGCTGGCCTTGGCCTCCCAAAGTGCTGACATTACAGACCTGAGCCACTGCACCTCGCCACAATTATGTTTCTTATGTTTGCACATTGCCAACTGATGAAGTTGGCATTATAATAGTTATTCTCACAATCCAATATGGGGGTTCTAAATATCACATGGAGAGAGAATCCACAGGAAAAACTGTGAATGTTATATGTGAATATGTAACCATAGTTGAAATATAACTTATTTCTAAACCCAGTTCATGGGCAGGTAAAGACCCTCTTATCCGGACCAAGTGAATTGGAGAGATGTTGACTCTCACGTCTGTGCTGGACACAGTTGAGTTTAAGTGTCTATACCAGTAAAAAGGTTTCAGAACACATTGAGACTCTCTCTCTATCTCTTTTATTTTTTTTTTTTTTTCTTTTGAGATAGAGTTTCAATCTTGTTTCCCAGGCTCAGGTGCAATGGTAAGATCTTGGCTTACTGCAACCTCTGCCTCCCAGGTTCAAATGATTCTCCTGTCTCAGGCTTCTGAGTAGGTGCGATTGCAGGCACCCACCATTACGCCTAGCTAACTTTTGGTATTTTTAGTAGAGATGGAGTTTCACCATGTTGGCCAGGCTGGTCTTGAACTCCTGACCTCAGGTGATCCACCTACTTTGGCCTCCTAAAGTGCTGGGATTACAGGTATGAGCCACCGTGCCCAGCCCAGACTGTCATTTATATTGTATAAAGCTTTCAGGTAGTATAGAAAGTTTACAGAACCCAGCACACAGGTGAAATTGCTCATTCACATGCACATCCAGCCAACAGCAAAGATTTTCGTTCTCCAAGAGGAACATAGCCCACTGATGAGGTTCTGTATCTAACAGTCAAAAGTTTGCAGTCAAAAGGCAGTCAAAAGTTTAAAAATTTCCTCTCATACATTGTTCCAGTCCATAGTCAAGTTGGTCACGCTCAAATCAAAATTCAGCACACCTGTGTGGCTGTGACTCCATGAAGGAGACAAAGTCTGTAGGGGGGATTGAAGCTCTTATGGACAGATTAAGTCCACTACTGAGATTGTGGCTAGTATACTTAGATCCCACATACAAGAAGAGTTAACCTTCATATATGAAATCAAGACATTTGTGGGATCGTTAATCACATCACTGAAGCCTTCCTGCAGGTACAATTGTGACATGTTTCTGTCTAGCACCTTAGTGATTTTAGTGTCCTGTGTGGGCTAAGCCCACAGTTGGTTTTGCTTCATATAGCTGGGCCCAGCACTTCAGGGATATGATTCTATTTTTCTTCCTTGGCATTGCCCACAAAGGACATTGTGACATATCACTGGACTTACTGCTTAGTTAATATGAGTCCCCTCTCCTGCCTTGGTGCTGTTCACTGGTGGAATTTTGACACATCTCTGCATTCCACACCCAGATAATATAACTCTCCTTCCCAGTCTTGCCACCGTGGGTAACTGTGTCATATTACGTGGTCCAGCTTTGAGAAAATATAACTCTCTTGCCTGAACCCTGAATACAGAGGGCATTATGGCATAGATCTGCACCCATCACCAAGGTGATCTCACTCATCTTCTACCTACTTATAGAGGAAATTGTGACATATTTGGCCAAACACCTAGCTGTTGTGATTTCCTCCTAGGTTTTGTTCTAAGGAGAGACAGGGACATATCACTGGGCTCAACTGAAAGGTACCATTACTCTTGTTTCTGAGACCTATTCTCTGATTGCAATGTGACATATATGTGGACTCAGCACCAAGGTAATGTCAATCTGATGCCTGGACCCCTGGACCCTGCTTAGATGGGGCATTGTGACATATCCTGGGCCCATAAACTATTTGGCATAGCTATTTTCTCTTACTTGGGTTTCCCCATAGCAGAGATTGCTATATATCTCTTGGTCCAACACCTAGATAATTCATCTTTCCTTTCTTGCTTAGTCCATGTCCACAGAAAGGACAGTGAGTTGTCACTGGGACCTGCACACAGATGACATGCTATGTCACCTGTTCCCAGCTCATAGAGGTCATTGTCACTTATTTGCGGGTTCATTTCCTAGATGATATGATTCTCATTTCCTTTTTAGGAGTTGTTCACAGTGGGGATCACAACATGTTACTTGGTCTGGCCCCTGGGATATATGACTCCTTTTCTTATTAAACCCTACCCACAGAGTACATAGTGACATATCTCTGAGCCCTTCACCTGATGATGTGTGTCTCATGCCTGAGCCCTTTACTCAAGGAATATTGTGACACATTGTTAAACTAAGCACATAGGTTATGAGACTCTTATCTCATGCTTGGGCCATGCCCATGTGGGCATATGTGTCATACAGTTGGGTCCAGCCCCTAAGATATATGACTCTCCTCTTCTTTCTGAGTCCTATCCAGAAAGGGCATTGTCATATCTGTAAGGCCTTTACCTAGGTAATGTAACTTATATGCATGGTCCCTCCACTCAGGGGATGTTGTGAGATATTGCTGGACCGAATGTTGGCAGTGGTAGCCCATGTGGAGTTGTTTCTGTGAAGGCACTAGCTGCATGAAGATGCATGTCAGGGGTTGCATACTTCATGGAGCTAGTGAGAGCTAGGAATATGTGGGAACCTCACCCTTTACCAAGTTAGAAGGGTGGAAGTCCCATGCTCTGGGTGGAAGTCCCATGCTCCTGGGTACAGTTGCAGCTGTCCAGCCACAGATCCAGGTCCAGGAATCCATGTACTCTTAGGGGATAAGAGTTTCCCTCTTTTTTTCCCACAGTTTCAGTAGGGCCTTCTCCCACTGTCTGGCATTTTGCCACTCCTGGTGTCTGCTCTGATTTTGGGGCAAAGTTGTGGCTGAGCCTGGATGCTGTTATAACATGACCAACTTTGCACACCCACAGTGGTGCTGACATGCTAGACCCTTGTAGCCTTACCCCTCTCCAGACTTTGGGCACGGCAAGCATGAGAGAGAGTCCAGGGAGGCTAAAGGCAGCTTGTTGTGGGTCTACAAGCACCTGCAGGCATGAAGAGCCTGAAAAGCATGAATGGTATGTTGATGAGGGGAGGCAGACAGGTTTCTGGATAGAAAGGAGTGGATCTCCAGTGAAACTCCACCTTCAAACAAGGAACAGCCTGAAGTCTGGGGGTTGGGCTTACTTACAAGTTTTGGATGGGGTCAGCAGCCTGGAATGAGAACTTAAGATGCTTTTTCTGGGTCCATTCATGACCACCCATAGACCAGTCAACATGCCCTTTCTCTATGCCGAGCCCTTGAAAACCCCAGACTCAACCAGACTAGAAAAGACATTGGGACAATATGCCCACTTAAAGGACATACGTATTGTGGGCTTCCTATCTGTTGAGAGTTGGACACCTGTCAAAATGACCTGCCTGCTGAAAGAAGCTATCCATTTCAGGTCTCCTGACAGTTGTTCTATTACTCAGTGAATCTCCACACTGAATTGCTCACTCTCCAGTTATTCTCGTTTCTTATTCATCCTGGATGCAGGACCAGAACCTGGGACCTGCTGACTGGAGGGATTAAAAAGGCTGTAACATAAATGATGAAAGCACACCCACTTCTACTCACCATGTTGCAGGTGACAAGAAGGTGAGAAGATCTGTGGCCCCCTGGGGAGCCCAGACCAAGGGTCTTCACAAGCCAGGGCTGTAAAATCTCTTTGGACTCTGTGGTTCTGGCATCTTCAAGCTTCTGGGTACCATGTTGCCCTTGCCTAAATGTGGGTTCCCACAGTGAAAGTTACATGCAGTATATTGGTTCCAGCTACAGCCTTGCACAGAGCTGGCACATGTGCCAGCACCTGGAGCTGCCTGTCCTGCCACAGCAGGACCCCTTGTGTGCTCACTTACATACCCCTTGCCACTTCATGGCTGGACTGATATGACAGGTGTGGAATCTGGGCCAGCAGTGCAACCTAAGCACAGCCTGCTGGGCTTAGTGGGCAGAACAAGCCAAGTTGCATGAGTGATACTCAGGCAGAAAGTGCCACCAGTCACAGAGATTTCTAGATGATAAACCAGTATCCAAAGATCATTTGGTGGGCTCATCTGGGATCTGTGGAATGGTAAATAAAAGCAAACTTGTTGCTTTCTGTCCTAAACATCTCAATTAGCAAATAAAAAGAAAAATGCAGGTCCTCTGTTGTTCAGTTAAAGCAACTGACAAAGTTCCCTGACTGAAACATGGAGGAGAGACTTGCTGAGGAAAAGACTGTTAATCACTCATAACACTCAGGTGTTGGGAATGTTGGCTTTTTTTTTGTTTGTTTTCAAATCAGTTTACCTTTACAGATTTGTAGCCATTCTGTGGGATCAGAATAAGGTACTAGGGCAATTGAATACATCTGGCCAAGGCCATACCTTGACTGGCTCCAATAAACAGCCCTTCAATGTGTTGATACAATGTATTGGCCCTCCCCAGAGTACCAGAGCTCTTCTCATCTTCTTGTTGATTTCAGTCTTTTTTTAAAAAAGAAAGAAAGTAGGGAAGAAGGGAAGGAATCCCTCTCGACAAAGAAAGAAAAAAATCCCTCAAAGAGAGGAGGGAGGTCTTTTTTTTCTTTCTTAGGGAGTGAGTCTTTCTTTTTCTTCTTCTTTCTGTTCTTCTTTCTTCTTTCTTCTTTTTTCTTTCTTTCTTTCTTTTTTCTTTTTTTTCTTTCTTTCTTTTCTTCTTTCTTTCTTTCTTTCTTTCCTTTCTTTCTTCCTTCCTTCTCCTTCTTCCTTCCTTCCTTCCTTCCTTCCTTCTTTCCTTCCTCCCTTCCATCCCTCCCTCCCTCCCTCCTTCCTTCCTTCCTTGACTGCTGTGTCTGCTATTTTCTTCTTTACATACAATCTTAAGAATGCTGTTGCAAATCACAGGTACATTACTAGATGGAATGAGGATTTGGTTTAGTCATCAGAAGTATAAAATGGATGGTTAAGAGTAGCACAGATAAGGCCGGGCGCGGTGGCTCAAGCCTGTAATCCCAGCACTTTGGGAGGCCGAGACGGGCGGATCACGAGCTCAGGAGATTGAGACCATCCTGGAGAACACGGTGAAACCCCGTCTCTATCAAAAAAAATACAAAAAACTAGCCAGGCGAGGTGGCAGGCGCCTGTAGTCCCAGCTACTGGGGAGGCTGAGGCAGGAGAATGGCCTAAACCCAGGAGGTGGAGCTTGCAGTGAGCTGAGATCCGGCCACTGCACTCCAGTCCGGGAGACAGAGCGAGACTCCATCTCAAATAAATAAATAAATAAATAAATAAATAAATAAATAAATAAATAAATAAATAAAAGAAAAGAGTAATACAGATAAAGTGTGTCTTAGTATTTATGTATAAGTTTGTGGTGAAAACTTTCTTATCATTGCCTTGGTTGTCAACTTATTCCAAGCACCTTCAGACACAGAAAAGAAGCATGGTATCAAGAAAAAAGCATTAATTTCAATACCACCCTGCAGCTATATTGTCAAGCACCTTCAGGCACAGAAAAGAAGCATGGCCTCAGGAAAAAAAAAAAAATCAATTTAAATACCATCCTGAAGCTGGACTTTCTCTGTAAATGTGAAGCAAATAATCCAAGATCTGATATTTGCAGACTTTCTTTACCTTTCGGGTTAATCTAGAACTTTGCCAACATTATAGGATAAATTCAGCCCTCCTGGTGGCCACATCAGGAGAGGATGCAAAGGACAAATCCAGGGAATTAGGGAAGCAAACCCAAGATGTACCTCCAGTAGGGTAGTCAACTCTCTCCATTCCTTCCTATTCAGGTTTTCTCTCAAATTAGTTCCATTCTACAAATTCTCATTTTAGGCAGTCTTTGACTTCTGTCCCTACAACAGATGTCTGGTGAATATGGACTCACTAAAGTCAAGGTCTCTTTTATTCTGTAGGATGTAAGGCAAACTAGGGGCAAACTTAAGTTTTCAGATGACCTTGACAGGTATATGGAAGCCTTCCAGAAGTTAACCTGAGTATTTGAACTTTCCTGGAAAAAAATGTTATATTTCTTCTTAATCAAATATTGACTACTGCTAAAAAGAAAGCTGCCCTGAAAGACTACCCCTGCAGTTAAGTGTTTTTTTCCTCCACTGTGTCAGGATTTAACATAGTTTTTCCATGTGAGGATTCAGGGTATTTTTTATCCAGTTTCCCAGTTTCAAAACTCCTTTTCTCTCCCTTGTTTAAGGAGGACCTGATTTCATAGTTTTACCTTCTTATAATAAGGGGCAATGCAGGAGCTCACCCCTGCTGGTGAGTTTATAGATTTCTGTTCTCTGTAACTAGTAACTTCAAGTATTTTTTTTACTTAAGTGGCACAGTGAAAGTCATGAACCATCTGAGCAGGCATGAGTTACATCCACCTGGGCATTGTAGTGAAGGTCATGGAAGAAACCGTGCTAGGCACTAGGGCAAACCTAGATAACAGCCATCTGGGCTGCATAGAAACTGTCATGTGTAATTCTGAGTGATGAAACAGTCACAATTTGATTAACCGCCTTTGTTTTGTCTCTGTATGCTTGCTTTCGTGCCACTGTAAACCTACTGAAAGCTAGCCCACACCCTCTTTTAAAATATGTGTTAAAGTCAAGTGCTGTCTTTGTTCTGGGCCCAGTTTTTGGATGTTAAGTCCACCGGGTGTGAGTACACTCATTAATCCTCCTGCTTTTACCTCAAAGTAAAGCTCTCTCTGGTCCTTTTGATTCAACAAAAGTGGCCCAAAGCCTACACCATCATCTACCACTGGGTCACTCAGATTCAGCTTTGCCTTTTAGAGTTTCAAAACAAAGTTTTGGACAAAAGGGTGCTGAATGAGGGTGTTTTTCATAGGACTCCAGAACCCCAGAAATTAAAAGGAGAAGATTCCTCTCAATATTAGCTTTTGTTTCTTGGAATATCCACCCTGCAGTCAGTAGTCCATTTTTGGAGAGTGGAAAAAAAAATAGTCTTACAATAACTGTATTATCTCTTGTCTGTTTGTGTAGCTAAATATGTGTTATATGTATAATGTTTACATTAAAAAGAGTTTTGATTGATTGGCTGGAGAAAATAACAAATAAAATATTTTTAAAGAAAATAAAGCTATAATGATTTTTCACTCATATGACTTTAATCTTTGAATTTAACATTATTGGTAAAATAAGAATGTCTCAAAATGTGGACTTGTGGCATAAATTATGCAGGTCAGAAACTAGGTTTGCTAAGTGCTTTGACGTCAAATGTGCTTCTTTGTCTTTTGAAAATTTTCTTATTTTTTTTTTCAATTCATGGGTTATTTATTGAATAAACATTGTGTTCTTTTTTATTATTATTATTATACTTTAAGTTCTAGGGTACATGTACATAACGTGCAGGTTTGTTACATATGTATACTTGTGCCATGATGGTGTGCTGCACCCATCAACTCGTCAGCACCCATCAATTCGTCATTTATATCAGGTATAACTCCCAATGCAATCCCTCCCGCCTCCCCCCTCCCCATGATAGGCCCCGATGTGTGATGTTCCCCTTCCCGAGTCCAAGTGATCTCATTGTTCAGTTCCCACCTATGAGTGAGAACATGCGGTATTTGGTTTTCTCTTCTTGTGATAGTTTGCTCAGAATGATGGTTTCCAGCTGCATCCATGTCCCTACAAAGGACGCAAACTCATCCTTTTTTATGGCTGCATAATATTCCATGGTGTATATGTGCCACATTTTCTTAATCCAGTCTGTCACAGATGGACATTTGGGTTGATTCCAAGTCTTTGCTATTGTGAATAGTGCCACAATAAACATACGTGTGCATGTGTCTTTGTAGTAGAATAATTTATAATCCTTTGGGTATATACCCAGTAGTGGGATGGCTGGGTCATATGGTACATCTAGTTCTAGATCCTTGAGGGACTGCCATACTGTTTTCCATATGGTTGAACTAGTTTACAATCCCACCAACAGTGTAAAAGTGTTCTTCTAACTTGTTTCCTTTACAGTTTGGGTAAGGTCTGGGGACACATAAAGTTAACAACACACTAACTAGGCTGGAAATAATCTGGCCTTATCCATATCTAGTACATACTTAAAGTAACTTATCAGGTTTTACAACAAAATTAAAAATTATTAAGAGTTACCATTATTACATATAATTGAGATTACTAAACATAAATTTCCATGCAATGTATACAAGGAAAATAAATTATGTTTTTAGTAAAAGATTATAAGAGGGGCATGGGAATGTAAATTTTTGCCTTGTTTGAAGCTAAAGGATTATTTTAAATTAGGTAAGATAGAGCAAAAGGTGAAAACAAGTAGTGGAAAGCTTATAAAACTTAATTTTGTAAAAGAAATTATGTGTATAATCATATTGACTAAATTCAAAAAAATATTATTTGGTTTTCCCATACACTGAACATTTGGAAGACAAAGGTCTTTGTGTACAACATTTGTGTATAACATTTCACTTAAAAAATGGGATGATATGAATAATAGACTACTGGAAGGATAACATTTGGTTCTCTCTCAGCAATATTTTAATGTAATGTTAATGCCTGCAATCCCAGCACTTTAGGAGGCAGAGTTGGGCAGATCACCTGAGGTCAGGAGTTCAAGACCACTCTGCCCAGTATGGTGAAATCTCATTCCTACTAAAAATACAAAAATTAGGCAGGCATGGTTGTGGGCACCTGTAGTTGCAGCTACTCAGAAGGCTGAGGCAGCAGAATCACTTGAACCCAGGAGGGGGAGGTTTCAGTGAGCTAAGATCATGCCACTGCACTCCAGCCTGGGTGACATAGAGAGATTCTGTCTCAAAAATAAATAAATAAATAAATAAATAAATAAATAAATAAATAAATAAATAAATAAAGATTTTTGTTTGCTTTGTGAATAAAATATCAAAAAATAAAGAAAAAGACAAGAGACATTATTTGGAAAGCTAACTCTTTCTCTTAATAAGTAAAGGTTTTGTCTTTTTAATAAATGAGCCATCATTTTGATTAAATAAATAATGTATGGAAACCTGGAATTTTATTTCAAAATATTAAGTGTTTTAAAATTTTAACAAACTTGATAGCTTCCCAAAATCAAATTTTAGCTTCAAAATTCTTTCTGACCCTTAACTTTAGAATTCAATGAAGTGCCCCTGGAGCATATAAAATTGAGGTAAACAAGGTTACTATTTGACATGTTTAGTTACTTGGGACTGTCAAACTAAAATTAAAGCTTATTCTTTTTCAGGTTATATTTTAGTTAACAATGTTAACATACATTTTTAAATTGTGTGAGTTTTCTAGAATTCAAATGTTTAAGTATATGCTATTAATCATAGTTAGGGTTATTATGGTAAGTTATCATACATCATAGAAATGGCTAAATTTATTTGTCAATTATGTATTTTACTGTGACTACTCTAAGATATTCTGTCATTCACAGATTTGGATCCTCTAGAAAATAGAGTTAATAATGCTGCAGGACTTTGACCGATACTTATAAGTTGTGTATTTTAGACTCTTTATTCTTGGGAGCCAATCAGTGATCTCTGATTGCAACTCAGAACAGACAAAATGGATGGGTAACATAAAAATCTGCATCAATATTCTAATTTTGGGAAATTATCTTGCAAATCCAGCCACGTGATGGGGGTAAATGGGGTGCTCGTACCCAAAGGTTTTTCTTTTCTTTTTTTTTGGTGGGGAAGAAATAAGTCCAAAGAAGCAAACCAGAGGCAAGCCAAACGCACTCAAATTTTAGCAGGCATAACCATAACCACCAGGTATCTGAGTATATTGGCAGCTACAGAGCTGGTGTTATCCTCTTGTTCCATTTTGATCTATGTATTCTAATAATCTTTTTTTTTTCTCACCTTAGGTCCATCAAATCTCAAATGGTAATGCTAAGAGAGCAACAAACGATGACTCCCTCTTACTTGGTACCCTTATATAGGCCTTGTGAGAAGATCCGACTGCCACTTTTTTCCAAAGCAATGCCCCCTGTCAGAATGAAGCAGTTATAAGCACATATAATCACTATTCTAATGACAGTTAGATGTATCTCTTCATAGGGGGAATCAATGACAGCATCCTGCCTGAAGTTGCCACTGTGAAGAGACACAGCTGGAGTTGCATGCCTTCCAGACCCAGCAAAACCAGGAACAAGTGGAAGCCCTGCCCCTTACCAAGTGGTGGGATGGGAGCTCCATGCGGCTAGATGCAGCTGGATCTGCCAACCATGGTTTTAGACCTAGATATCTCTCTGCACTTTTGGAGCCTAGAAAGCCCATTCTGCTCCCACAGGTTTGAAAGGGCCTTCTCCCACTCTCTGGCCTCTCCACACTCTTGGTTCCTGATCCAATTTGAGAGCAAAGTTGTGGCCAAGGTCAGGAACTGCTGTAACCTGGCCAAGTGTGTGCTCAGGAAAGCACTGACATCCAGAACCCTGCCACCTTGGCCCCCTCCGGACTTAGAGTCCCAATAACTCACCAGGGAGGCTAGTGGGGAGTGAGGGAAGATTGGCATGAACCTGCAGGTGTCCCAGAACATGAAAATCCTGGGTATCATGGATGGCACATTGATGGTTGGAGGCAGGCAGGCTCCTGGGAAGTAAGCAGTGAGTCCTTGGTAAAACCCGAAGTGAAACCTGAGAACCAAGTGATTAGCTCCAGGTGCAGACCACAACCTGAATTGAGAGCTTATGTTGCTTTTTCTTGGTTTACATATGGCTCCCTATACACCAATCAGCATACACTTTCTCCTTTCTGAGCCCATAAGCACCCTAGCCTCAAGCAAACATTGGGACAACCTGCCTGTGGAAAGGAGCTATAAACTGCAGTTCTCCTCTCTGTTGAGAGATGGATAATCATCAGAATGATCTGCTTGAAGAAAACTATCCATTTTGGGTTTCTGAGAGCTGTTCTGTCACTCAATGAAGGCAGACCAGGAGTGGCTGCCTTGCTCATCCTCCAATTGTCTATGTACCCATGGGGGCAAGAACCTGCATTCTTCCTGGATGCATGACAAGAATTGAGACCCATCAAATGGAAGGATTAAGAAAGCTATTACACAGTTGGTCTGAAACACACACATGCCTGTTTGCTATGTTGCAGGCAATAAGGAAATAAGAGCTACAGTCTTCTGCAGAGCTGGGACCTACGGCTTCCTCAAGTCATGGTGGTGGCACCCTATTTCGGACTTCCTGGTTTCTGGCATCTCCAAGCTCTTGGGAAGCACCATATTTCCCTCATCCAGATATGGGTGCCTCCAGCAGAAACTGTGTGTGGTACATTTTGTCTAACTACCGTCTCAGACAGAGCTCACATATTATATATGCACATATATGCATATTATATATAATATTTGGCATATTATATGTATCATGTAACATAAAGCCCTCAGATGGTACACAGAATGTCCTATAAACGGCTCACACATAGGTGGAATTCTGATTGTCAAATGCACAGTTAGGCTTCATTTAAAATTGTCACCCTTCTGCATGAACACCTCCTACTGTGAAAATTATGAACCTCACACTTATAGTCAATCAGAAGTTGGAAAATTGACTATGGTAGGTGGAGCTGGGCCTCAGGTGGATTGATGACTCTCAAATCTGCATTAAGTACACCTGGAATGCTGTGAATCCATTAAGTGGACCCAGTCCCCAAGATGGATTTAAGCTCTTATGCATTGATCAAGCCCAACTTTGAGAAAGTGGCTTGTATGCTTGAACCCAATATAGGAAGCCTTGACTCTCAGACCTACAACCTGGACATGTGTGGAATTGATTGTTAATCTGACTCCTGGACATCCTGGCAAGCATGATTGTGACATAAGCAATGGCCTAGCATGTGTTTTGACTCCTTTTTTCTGTGCCAAGCCTACAGATAGAATTTTGACATATCAGTGGACCGAGTATTTAAATTAAATGCATTTTTCTTTTTTCTTTATTTTATTTTGTTTTTTTTGTTTGTTTGTTTGTTTCTTTTCCTTTTTCCTTTTCTCTTTCTTTCTTCTTCTTCTTCTTCTTCTTTTTTTTTTTTTTTGTATTTTTTAGTAGAGACAGGGTTTCACCGCATTAGCCAGGATGGTCTCGATCTCGAGATCCCCCCTGCCTCAGCCTCCCAAAGTATTCTTTCTTCTTTCTTCTTTCTTCTTTCTCTTTCTTTCTTCTTTCTTTCTTTCTTTTTCTTTCCTTCTTTCTTTCTTTCTTTCTTTCTTTCTTTCTTTCTTTCTTTCTTTCATCTTTCTTTCTTTCTTCCTTTCTTTCCTTTCATTTTTTCTTTTTCTTTCTTTCTTTCTTTCCTCTCTCTCTTTCTTTCTTTCCTCTCTCTCTCTTTTTCTTTCTTTCCTCTCTCTTTTCTTTCCTTCCTCTCTCTCCTTGCTTCCTTCCTTCCCTCCTTCCTTCCTTCCTTCCTTCCTTCCTTCCTTCCTTCCTTCCTTCCTTCCTTCCTCCCTTCCTCCCTTCCTCCCTTCCTCCCTTCCTCCCTTCCTTCCTTTCTCTCTCTTTCTCTCTTTCTCTCTTTCTCTCTTTCTCTCTTTCTCTCTTTCTCTCTCTCTTTCTTTCTCTCTTTCTTTCTTTCTTTCTTTCTTTCTTTCTTTCTTTCCTTCTTTCTTTTTTTTCTTTCTTTCTTTTCTTTCTCTCTTTCTCTCTTTCTTTCATTGTCTTTGACATCCCTCAGGTACATTAGGATATCACTGGGTCCAGCACCCCAGTGATGTAGCACTTCTGTCTTGGCCCTGCATATGGGGACATTGTGATATTCCTCTGTGTCTATCAAACAAGTTAAGGGACTTTTGTCTTCTGATGGGTCTCTGTTCAAGTGGGACAGTGTGGCATATCATTGCATCCAACACCTAACTATTGTGACTCATTTTTTATATGTTCTGTCTGCAGAGAGACTGAAATATCACTGGTCTAAACACCAAAATGTTATTGTTCTTTTGTCTTGGTCCTAAACTCTAAAGACATTGCAACATATTGCTAAACCCAACACTAAGCAGATATAAGTCTCCTGTCTGAAACTTGCCCACAGGGAACGTTACAACACATCTTTAGGCCTATCAACTATTTGATATGACTCTTCTTTCTTACCTCAACTTTGCCCATATGAGAGATTGTAATATATCTCTGGATCCATAAACTTTTTTATGTGACTCTTTTGTCTTCTGTGTTCCCTGCCCACAGGGATTATTGTGATATATCTCCAGACCCATCGCCTAGATTTTTGTCTCTCCTCCTTTTCCTGGGATTTACCCACAACTAGGATTGTAACACATAGCTTGTCTAAACACCTACCCACGGGGGTGATTCTGAGACATAACTTGGTTCAACAATGAAGTTATCTGACTCTCCTCCTTTTTCTGTCTCCTTCCCATAGTAAGCATTGTGAGGTATTTCTGGACCTTTCGTGTGAATTATGTTACTCTTCTCCCTGGGCCCTTCTCTCAGGGGTGGTTGCAATATATTGCTGGATCCAGCAATTAGTTGATGTGACTCTTCTCTATTGCTTAACCTTCCAACAAAAAGGTTTGTGATCTATTACTGTGTCCAAAGCCTAGTTGATGCAATTCTCCTTCTTCTGCCCTGCTCACAGGGGTATTATGATATATCATTTTGTTCATCACCTAGGTGATGTGACTCTCTACTGCATAAACTCTGCCAAATAGGGAGGGCGACAACCATATCTAGGTTGTCCTAGACCCAGAACTTAAGTGACAGTATTAGTCAGGGTTCTCTGAAAGGACAAAGCTAACAGGATAGATGTGTATATGAAGGGGAGTTTGTTAAGAGTATTAACTCACACAATCACAAGGTGAAGTCTCACAACAGTCTGTCTGCAAGTTAAGGAGCAAGAACGCCAGTCCAAGTCACAGAATCTCAAAAGTAGAGAAGCTAACATTTCAGTCTTCTGTCTGTGGCTGAGACCCTTTGGCATATCAGTAATTTAATTCCAAGAATCAAAAATCCGAAGAACTTAGAGTCTGATGTTCAGGCAGGAAGCATCCAACAAGAAAGAAAGGTAAAGACTGGAAGACTTAGCAAGTCAAATCCTTCTGATTTCTGCCTGCTTTTTTTCTAGTCTTGCTGGCAGGTGATTATATGCTGTCCACTCAGACTGATGATGGGTCTGCCTCTTCCAGTGCACTGACTCAAATATTAATCTCGTTTGGCAACATCTTCACAGAAACACCCAGGAACAATACTTTTCATCTTTCAATCCAATCAAATTGACACTCAATGTTAACCATCACAGTGACATAACTCTCTTTTTATACTCGGTCCCTTACTTTGATTATTTTGACATGTTTCTGAGCCAGTCTTCTAGAAGATAAAAGACTCTGCATTGGCCATGCCACAAAGGATCTTGTGAGGTATCTCTGCACCCATTTACTCAGCACCTGACTGATCCAACTCTACTGCTGGGACTTAGCTCACATATGGTATTTTTTTATTTTATTTTATTTTATTTTATTTTTATTTATTTATTTTTTTTGAGATGGAATCTCACTCTGTCTCCAAACTGGGATACAGTGGTGTGGTCTTGGCTCACTACAACTTCTGACTTCCTGGTTCAAGCAATTCTCCTGCCTCAGCCTACCTAGTAGTTGGGATTATGGGCATGTGCCACCAGGCCCAGCTAATTTTTTTGTTTTTTGCTTTTTTTTTTTTTTTTTTTTGGTAGGGATGAGGTTTCACCATGTTGGCGAGGGTGGTCTCAAACTCCTGACCTTGTGATTCACCCTCCTCAGCCTCATCAAGTGCTGGGTTACAGGTGTGAGCCCCCACGTCTGGCCTATATATGGTATTCTTACAGATCACTGGACAGAGCACCTAGGATACATGAGTCTATTCTACATTGGTGCTATTCACAGAGCACATTTTTATATATTGATGAGCATTGCACCCAGATTATGTGACAATCCTGCCTGTTCTCTGAACACATGGGCCAGTGTGACATATTTCTAGGTTTGACTTTCAGGTAATGTAATTCAGCTCCCTGGTTCTGCCTATAGGGACTATTGTGTCACTCATCAAGTTAGTGATGTGACTTTCTTTTTCTGCCTGGTTCCTACTTACACTGGAGATTTTCATTTACTGCTGAACCTAGAATCTAGATGATGGGATTCTTCATCATCTAGGTTCTGTCCCCAAAGAAGATTGTGACATATTACTAACACCAAGGTGATGTTACTCTTTTGTCTTGGCCCTTCCTTCAGAAGGCATTGTTACATATTGCTGGGCACATAAGCAAAATGATATGAGTTCCCTTTCCAAACAAGACATACATATGGCATTGTAATATACCTCTGGGCCCATCAACTATTTGATGTGACTTTCCTCTCTTATCTAGGCTTTGCCCATAGTTGAGATTGTGACATATATATATGGACCCAGCATCTAGTTAACATAATTCTCCTCTTCAGTGTAAGCCATGTTCACAAAAGAAATATTGCTAGGCTCAGCAGAGGTGATGTGATTCCTCTGCCTGGTCCTGCCTGGATCACAGAAGTCATAACCTATCATTGGACTAGTAACCTACAAGATAGGACCCCTTGCTTCTTTCTGGGATCTCTTCATAGTGGAGTTTGTAACATATTGGTTGGCGTAATATATCCATAATGTGACTCTCCTCTTATGCCTGGGCCATGCCTGCTGTGGTGATTGTGACATATAGTTGGACCCAGGCCCTAAGTTATGTGATTCTTTTTTACTCTTCAAGCCCAACCCACAAGAGCCACTGTGAGATATCTCTGGGATTCTCACATACATGATGTGACTTTCTCACCTGGATTCTACCTTCATGGGATATTGTGACATATTGCTAAACCTGATACCTAGATGATGTGACTTCTCCTCTATAACTTGGGACCGACATTCATTGTGTATTTTGACGTATTGCTGGGTCTTACCCCTAGGAGATACAGCTTTATTGTCTGGGTGTGGTTTACAGGGATATTATGATATATCACTGTTACTCTCCTCTCTTATCTGTGCCTGACCAAAAAAAGGAATTGTGACATACAAGCAAACCCAACACCTAGATGTGACTCTCCTGTTTTACTTGGGCCGTGTATATTTTGCAGATTGTGACATACTGCTATACTCTACACGTTGGGGATGAGAGACTCTTTCTTGAGTCCTGTGACATATCTCTGCATTCATGACTTAGGTTATGTGACTCACCTATTCTACTTTCACCACATTCACAGGAAATATTGTCCCATATTGTTGGGTCCAGCAGCCAAGTAATTTGTCTCTCCTGCTTTTATCCTGTTTTCAGAAAAGGTTTGTAAAATATTCTTTTTTTTAAATAAAGTATTTTCATATATGCACATTCACAATTGTGAGAGCTTATACATAATATTTTTATTATATTTTAAGTTCTAGGGTACATGTGCACACATGCTGGTTTGTTATATATGTATACATGTGCCATGTTGGTGTGCTGCACCCATTAACTCGTCATTTACATTAGGTATATTTCCTAACGCTATCCCGCCGCCCCCCTCTCACCACAATAGGCCCTGGTGTGTGATGTTCCCCTTCCTGTGTCCAAGTGATCTCATTGTTCAGTTCCCACCTATGAAGAGAGCATGGGTGTTTGGTTTTCTGTTTTTTTTTTTTTTTTTTTTTTTTTTTTTTTTTTTTGATAGTTTGCTGAGAATAATGGTTTCCAGCTTCATCTATGTCCCTACAAAGGACAAAAACTCATCCTTTTCTATGGCTACATAGTATTCCATGGTGTATATATGTCACATTTTCTTAATCCAGCTTGTCACTTATGTACATTTGAGTTGATTCCACATCTTTGCCATTGTGAATGGTTCCACAATAAATATATGTGTGCACATGTCTTTATGGCAGCATGATATATAATCCTTTGGATATATACCCAGTGATGGGATGGCTAGGTGAAATGATATTTCTAGATCTAGATCCAGGAGGAATAGCCACACTGTTTTCCACAATGGTTGAACTACTTTACAGTCCCACCAGCAGTGTAAAACTGTTCCTATTTCTCCACATCCTGTCCAGCACCTGTTGTTTCCTGACTTTTTAATAATCGTCATTCTAACTGGTGTGAGATGGTATCTCATTGTGGTTTTGATTTGCATTTCTCTGATGGCGGGTGAGGATGAACATTTTTTCATGACTCTGTTGGCTATATGAATGTCTTCTTTTGAGAAGTGTCTGTTCATATCCTTTGCCCACTTTTGATGGGGCTATTTTTTTCTTGTAAATTTGTTTGAGTTCTTTGTAGGCTCTGGATATTAGCCCTTTGTCAGATGAGTAGGTTGCAAAAATTTTCTCCCGTTCTGTAAGTTGCCTGTTCACTCTGATGGTAGTTGCTTTTGCTGAGCAGAAACTCTGTAGTTTACTGAGATCCCATTTGTCAGTTTTGGCTTTTGTTGCCATTGCTTTTGGTGTTTTAGGCATGAAGACCTTGCCCGTGACTGTGTCTTGAATGGTATTAGCTAGGTTTTCTTCTTGGGTTTTTATGGCATTAGGTCTGACATTTAAGTCTCTGATCCATCTTGAATTAGTTTTTGTATAAGGAGCAAGGGAAGGATCCAGTTTCATCTTTCTACTTATAGCTAGCCAATTTTCCCAGCACCATTTATTAAACAGGGAATCCTTTCCCCCTTTCTTGTTTTTCTCAGGTTTGTCAAAGATCAGATGGCTGTAGATGTGTGGTATTATTTCTGAGGATTCTGTTCTCTTCCATTGGTCTATATCTCTGTTTTGGTACTAGTACCATGCTGTTTTGGTTACTGTAGAATTGTAGCATCATTTGAAGTCAGGTAGCGTGACACCTGCAGCTTTGCTCTTTTGACTTAGTATTGTCTTGGCAATGCAGGGTCTTTTTTGGTTCCATATGAACTTTAAAGCATTTTTTTCCAATTCTGTGAAGAAAGTCATTGGTAGCTTAATGGGGATGGCATTGGATCTATCAATTACGCTGGGGCAGTATGACCATTTCCAGGATATTGATTCTTCCTATCCATGAGCATGGAATGTTCTTCTATTTGTTTGTCCCCTTTTATTTCACTGAGAATTGGCTTGTAGTTCTCCTTGAAGAGGTCCTTTATATCCCTTGTAAGTTGGATTCCTAGGTATTTTTTTCTCTTTGAAGCTATTGTTAATGGGGGTTCATTCATAATTTGGCTCTCTGTTTGTCTGTTACTGGTGTATAAGAATGCTTGTGATTTTTGCACATTGATTTTGTATCTTGAGACTTTGCTGAAGTTGCTTATCAGCTTAAGGAGATTCTGGGCTGAGACAATGGGGTTTTCTAAATATGCAGTCATGTCATCTGTAAACAGGAACAATTTGATTTCTTCTTTTCTTAACTGAATACCCTTTATTTCTTTATCTTGCCTGATTGCCCTAGCCAGAAATTCAAACACTATGTTGAATAGGAGTGGTGAGAGAGGGCATCCCTGTCTTGTGCCAGTTTTCAAAGGGAATGCTTCTAGTTTTTGCCCATTCAGTATGATATTGGATGTGGGTTTGTCATAAATAGCTCTTATTATTTTAAGGTACATTCCATCAATACCAAATTTATTGACAGATTTTAGCAAGAAGGGCTGTTGAATTTTGTCTAAGGCCTTTTCTGCATCTATTGAGATCATCATGTGGTTTTTGCCTTTTGTTCCATTTATATGCTGGATTACATTTATTGATTTGTGTATGTTGAACCAGTCTTGCATGCCAGGGATGAAGCCCCCTTGATCATAGTGGATAAGATTTTTGATATGCTGCTGGATTCAGTTTGCCAGTATTTTATTGAGATTTTTGCATCGATGTTCATCAGGGATATTTATCTAAAATTCTCTTTTTTGTTGTGTCTCAGCCAGGTTTTGGTATGAGGATGATATTGGCCTCATAAAATGAATTAGGGAGGATTCCCTCTTTTTCTATTGATAGGAAGTTTCACAAGGAATAGTACCAGCTCCTCCTTCTACCTCTGGTATAATTTGGCTGTGAATCCATCTGGTCCTGGATTTTTTTCATTGCTAGGATATTAATTATTGCCTCAATTTCAGAGCCTGCTATTGGTCTATTCAGGGATTCAACTTCTTCCTGTTTCAGTCTTGGGAGAGTGTAAGTGTCCAGGAAATTATCCATTTCTTATAGGTTTTATAGTTTATTTGCACAGAGGTGTTTATATTATTCTCTGAGTTTGTATTTCTGTGTGGTCGATATGAGTTTGTATTTCTGTGTGTATTTCTGTGATATGGCCTTTATCATTTTTTTAATGCATCTATTTGATTCTTCTCTCTTTTCTTCTTTTTTAGCCTTGCTAGCGGTCTATCAATTTTGTTGATCTTTTCAAAAAACCAGATCTTTGTTTCATTGATTTTTTAGAGGATTTTCTGTGTCTCTATCTCCTTCAGTTTTGCTCTGATCTTAGTTATTTCTTGTCTTCTGCTAGATTTTGAATGTGTTTGCTTTTGCTTCACTAGTTCTTTTAATTATGATATTAGGCTGCGAATTTTAGATCTTTCCTGCTTTCTCTTGTGGGCATTTAGTATTATAAATTTCCCTCTACACACTGCTTTATATGTGTCCCAGAGATTCTGGTATGCTATATCTTTTTTCTCAGTGGTTTCAAAGAACATCTTTACTTCTGCCTTCATTTTGTTATGTACCTAGTAGTCATTCAGGAACAGGTTGTTTAGTTTCCATGTAGTTGAGTGGTTTTGATTGAGTTTCTTAGTCCTGAGTTCTAGTTTGATTGCACTGTGGTCTGAGAGACAGTTTGTTGCAATTTCTGTTCCTTTCCATTTGCTGAGTAGTGCTTTACTTCCAACTGTGTGGACAATTTTGTGCGATGTGCGATGTGGTGTGAGAAGAATGTATATTCTGTTGATTTGGGGTGGAGAGTTCTGTAGATGTCTGTTAAGTCCACTTGATACAGAGTTGAGTTCAATTTCTGGGTATCCTTGTTAACTTTCTGTCTCATTGATCTGTCTAATGTTGACAATGGGGTGTTAAAGTCTCCCATTATTAGTGTATGTGTATCTAAGTCTCCTTGTAAGTCTCTGAGGACTTGCTTTATGAATCTGGGTGCTCTTGCATTGGGTGCCTATATATTTAGGATAGTTAGCTCTTTCTGATGAATTGATCCTTTTACCATTATGTAATGGCCTTTGTCTCTTTTGATCTTTGATGTTTTAAAGTCTGTTTTATCAGAGACTAGGATTGCAACCCCTACATTTTTTTTTTCCATTTGCTTAGTAGATCTTCTTCCATCCCTTTACTTTGAGCCTATGTATGTCTCTGCATGTGAGATGGGTCTCCTGAATACAGCAAACTGATGGGTCTTGACTCTTTATCCAGTTTGCCAGTCTGTGTCTTTTAATTGGACCATTTAGTCCATTTACATTTAAGGTTAATATTGTTATGTGCGAACTTGATCCTGTCATTATGATATTAACTGGTTATTTTGCTCATTAGTTGATGCAGTTTCTTTCTAGCATCAATGGACTTTACATGTTGTCATGTTTTTGCGACAGCTAGTGCTGATTATTCCTTTGTATGTTTAGTGCTTCCTTCAGGATCTCTTGTAGGGCAGGCCTGGTGGTGACAAAATCTCGAAGCATTTTTTTGTCTGTAAAGGATTTTATTTCTCCTTCATTTCTGAAGCTTAGTTTGGCTGAATATGAAATTGTGGGTTGAACGTTCTTTTCTTTAAGAATGTTGAATATTGGCCCCCATTCTCTTCTGGCTTGTAGAATTTCTGCCGAGAGATCTGCTGTTAGTCTGATGGGCTTCCCTTTGTGGGTAAACCGACCTTTCTGTCTGGCTGCCTTTAACATTTTTTCTTTCATTTCAACCTTGGTGAATCTGACAATTACGTGTCTTGGAGTTGCTCTTCTCAAAGAGTATCGTTGCTCTTCTCGAGGAGTATCTCATGGTGTTCTCTGTATTTCTTGAATTTGAATGTTGACCTGCCTTACTAGGTTATGGAAGTTCTCCTGGATGATATCCTGCAGAGTGTTTTCTATCTCAGTTCCTTTTTCCCCATCACTTTCAGGCACTCCAGTCAGAGCTAGATTTGGTCTTTTTCACATAATCTCGTATTTCTTGGAGACTTTGTTCATTTCTTTTTACTCTTTTTTCTCTACACTTCTCTTCTAACTTCATTTCATTCATTTGATCTTCAATCACTGATACTCCTTCTTCCAGTTGTTTGAGTCAGTTACTGAAGCTTGTGCATTTGTCATGTTGTTCTCATGTCATGGTTTTCATCTCTATCGGTTCATTTATGGTTTTCTCTGCATTGATTATTCCAGTTATCCGTTCTTCCATTCTTTTTTCAATGTTTTTAGTTTCTTTGTGTTGGGTACATAGTTCCTCCTTTAGCTCTGAGAAGTTTGATTGACTGAAGCCTTCTTCTCTCAACTCATCATAGTCATTCCCCATCCAGCTTTGTTACATTGCTGGTTATGAGCTATGTTCGTTTGGAGGGGGAGATGTGCTATGACTTTTTGAATTTCCAGCTTTTCTGCACTGCTTTCTCCCCATCTTTGTGGTTTTATCTGCCTTTGGTCTTTGATGATGGTGACATACTGATGGAGTTTTGGTGTGGGTGTCCTTTCTCTTTGTTAGTTTTCCTTGTAACAGTCAGGACTCTCAGCTACAGGTCTGTTGGAGTTTGCTTGAGGTCCACCCCAAACCCTGTATCAGCAGCGGAGGCTGCAGAAGATAGAATATTGCTGAATATCGAGTGTTGCTGTCTCATTCTTGCTCTGGAAGCTTCATCTCAGAGGTGTACCCAGCCGTGTGATGTGTGAGTTGTCAGTCTGCCCCTAGTGGGGGATGTCTCCCAGTTAGGCTACTCAGGGGTCAGGGACTCACTTGAGCAGGCTGTCTGTCTGTTGTCAGATCTCAGCCTCCAGGCTGGGAGAAACATTGCTCTCTTCAAAGCTGTCAGACAGGGACATTTATATCTGCAGATGTTTGTGCTGCTTTTTGTTTAGCTATACCCTGTACCCAGAGGTGGAGTCTACAGAAGCAGGCAGGCCTCCTTGAGCTGCAGTAGACTCCACCCAGTTGGAGCTTCCCAGTGGCTTTGTTTACCTATGTAAGCCTCACCAATGGTGCCCCCTCCCCACCCCCAGCCAGCCTCACTGCCCTCTTGTAGTTAGATCTCAGACTGTTGTGCTAGCAATGAGGGAGACTCCGTGGGCGTGGGATCCTCCAGGCCAAGTGTGGGATATGGTCTCCTCGTGTGCCATTTGCTAAGACCCTTGGTAAAATGCAGTTTTAGAGTGGGAGTTACCCGATTTTCCAGGTGTTGTGTGTCTCAATTTCCCTTGGCTAGGAAAAGGAGTTCCCTCCCCCCTTGCACTTCCCAGGTGAAGTGATGCCTCATCCTGCTTTAGCTCTCACTGGTCAGGCTGTACACGCTGACAGCACCAACTGTCTAACATGCCCCAGTGAGATGAACCTGGTACCTCAGTTGAAAATGCAGAAATCACCCATCTTCTGTGTCACTCACACTGGGAGCTGTAGGCTGGCGCTGTTCCTATTTGGCCATCTTGGGCACCCCCCAGGTTTGTAAAATATTCTTGTCAGCACCCAGAAGATATAACTGTCCTTGCTGGTGCCTGTCCTAAGCAAAAATTGTAACATATACTTGGCCCAGCACCTAGATAGTGTGATTCATCTGAGATTGTAACATATACCTAAACATGGTAAAATCATGACTCTCAAGCTTTGAACCATCAAAAACAAGAGACACTGTCTCTCATCCAAGGCTTAGGGAAATGTTAATTTGTGTAAAAAGATGATAGGGAATTATTACTTTCTCATATATCATATAAATCCCTTGGGTAGTACAGACAGTTCAGAACCAGATGCAACACACAATTAATATCTCATTTCTTACATGCCCACACTACCTACTGTTAGAATTATTGATACACAAATGGACATAGCTCATAGGTGAAGTCATAAATGTCACATGCAGAAGCAGTTCACAGGTGAAATTGCAGCTATCATATATGAACAGTTGTCCAATCTTGTGGTGAATCATTTCTAAAACCAGTTTATAAAAATGTGAGGAAATGTGAGGACTCTCAAATCCAGATGCAGTAAAATGAAATGATGTTGACTGTCATAATTGGTATTAGAGCCACAGGTACAACCATGGATGCACACAAACACAAAGGTTCCAGAGTGGATTGGAATAATTATGCATACTCTATAAAGCCTTTCAGTGGTACACAGAGTGTCTTAATAGAAACCAGTGAAAAAGTAAAAATACTTATATGCACAGCCAACTGACTGTAAAGATTGTCGTCTTTTCACGTGAACAAAGCTCACTATTGAGGTTTTAAATTTCACATCCAGAGACAGACGAAAGTTGCAAAATTGACTCCCACAAGTAGATTTGGTCCACAGGTGTGTTGTTGACTCTCAGACAAAGATTCAGCACTTCTGTGAGGCTGTGACTCCACTAAGGGGAAACAGTGCATAGGTGAGATTGTGGTTTACAGGCATGAATCCAGTCCACCATCGAGTTTGTGATTTGTGTACTTAGAGTCAATAGGAGGTGTTGACTCACACACCTAAAACCAGGACATATGTGGAATTTTAAAAATCTTATCATTAGACCTCCCTGCAGGTATGATAGTGACATTTGTTTTTCCCCAGCACCTGAGTAATTTGACTCTTCTGTCTGGGCTCCACACACAGATGAGTGTGTGTCACCTCACAGGACCCAGCATCTAGGTGATATGATTCTAGTCTCCTGCCTTAGCACTATTTAAAGGGGCATTGTAAAATATCACTTGGCTTTGCACGCAGGTGATGTGCCTTGGTACTGCCCATGTAAATCATTGTGACATACACCCAAGGTATGTGATACTTTTGCCGAAGTCTTGCCAATGGAAGCCATTTTGATGTATTTCTGGGTCCAACATCATGGTTATGTAACTCTCCTTCTTTGGTCCTGCATACTGGCAGCATTGTTCCACACCTCTGCATGCATCACTAGGTGCTGTGACCCTTTTCTCCTGAATTGTCCCTGACTGTACTCAGGGGGTCAGTTATATATCAGTGAGCCCAATATCTAGCTTATGTGATTATTTTATTTTTTCTAGCTTCTGCTCACAGTGGAGATTGTGACACATCACTGAGACAAACCTCAGTGTGATCTTAAACTTTTACCATGGCCCTGTCCTTAGAAAACACTGTGACATATTGCTGGGCCTAACACTAAGCTAATGTGTATCCAGGCTGGATCTTACCAACAGGAGCCATTATGATATATGTTTGGGCTCATCAGTATTTGATGTGATTTTTCTGTCTAACATGGGCTTTGGTCATTAGAGAGTTTGTGACGTGTTTCTGGGCACATCATTTAGGCAATGTGACTCTCCATTCTTGAGTGGGTTCTGTCCACAAACAGGAGTGACTTATTACTGAGCCTACTACAAACATGATGTGATTCTTCTCCTCTGCCCACAGGGGTTTGTGTGAAATATCTCTGAGTATCTTACCTAATTAATGTGACTCTCTTCTTCTGCCTTGAAACTCTTCACAGTGGAGATTCTGACATACCACTTAATTCAACACCTAAGTAACGCAATCCTCTTCCATGTCTAGGTTCCACTCACAGAAGTAATTGTGATATATATATTACCCTAGCCTCTAAGTTACATGACTCTCCTCTCCTCTCTGAGGCCCACTTACATGGAACATTGTCAGATGTCTCTGGGCCTCTCACTTTTGTGATGTGACTATTTTACCTGAACATTTTTCTTAGGAGGCATTGTGACATATTTCTGGACCCAACACCTAGGTGACAGGACTCTGCTCTACTGCTGCTTGAGCTCTGCCTACAAGATGAATTGTGATGTATCCTTTGAGACAATACCTAAGAATTGTTACTCTTCTCCCCTGCCTGGGTCCTTAATATATTGTGTATTTCAACGTCTCATTGGGTCCACACATAAAAGATGTGACTTCCTGAATAGGCCATAATCACAAGGGTGTATAATATATCATTTCATTTATTACCTAGATGACATGACCGTTCCCTTTTACCTGTATCCTGTAAAAGGGAGGATTGTGACATAATGTTGAATCCAGCACTTAGGTCATGCTTCTCTCCTCTTTTTCCTGGGCCTCACATACTTTGGGAATTGTGACATATTTTTGTGCTTAACACCTAACAGATAAGTTGTTTCTATACGGACCATGCTCACAGAGCACCTGTCACCTACTTTTGCATTTTTCACCTAGGTTATGTGGTGCTCCACTTCTGTCTGCACCTGGTCCACAGAAAGATTGTGACCTATGGCCTGACCAAGGAACTAGGTCACATGATTGTTTTGTCTAAATTCTACTTACAAGGGAAATTGTGACACATTTCTGGGCTCAGTGTAGAAAGGTGTTCTGTATTCAAAAAGGGTTGTAACATTCCTGGCCAAGCTCACAGGTGATGACTCTCCTGCTTGGTCTATGCACTCAGGGAAAATTGTGACATATTCCTGGACTAGTACTCAGGTGATGGGACTGTCCTTACTCTCAACTCAAAGGTAGAATTTTGTCCTGTACCTAGTCCCAGCTCACAAATACAATAATGACTGTCATATCTCAAATTAATCAGTAGAAGTGACACCATATCATTTCAGCTAGACTGAAAGTGGGTAAGGTCCTTACTCTCCTCTTTTTGTGAAGGTCATAGAGGGTTATCACAGTCTTACATATTGCATAAAGCTCTTGAGTCATACACAGACTGTCATAACAGTGTTCAGTACACAGGTGAGATTGTGTCTATCCTACATACACTCTACTAGCTGTTCAAATTGTCAACCTTTTGCATGGGCAAAACCCACCCCTGAGGTCCTGAATCTGACAAGCAGGTCCAGTCCACGGTTGGAAATGAGACAATCATATATAAACATTAGTCAAGAGTTGAGATGCTGACTCATCTTTTTGTTTATTTGTTGTTTGAAATGGAGTCCCACTCTGTCACCCAAGCTGGTGTGCAGAGGTGTGATTTCGGCTCACTGCAATCTCCTTCTCCTGGGTTGAAGTGATTCTCCTGCATCAGCCTCCTGAGTACCTGGGACTACAGGCATCTGCTACTACACCCGGCTAATGTTAGTATTTTTACGAGAGACAGAGTTTCACCAGAGTTTAGCCAAGATGGTCTTGATCTCCTGACCTCATGATCCACCTGCCTTGACCTCCCAACGTGCTGATATTACAGGCATGTACCACCTCACCTGGCCCAATGGTGACTTATTTTTAAACTCGTGTTATAGGCACTCTGAGAATTCTCATATCTGGACCTGGTAAATTACAGAGATGTTGAGTTTCATACCTCTGGTGAAAGGCACAATTAAGATTATAAGGTCATAACAGCATAAAAGTCTTAGAGCGAATTATGACTGTCATGCATACATTATAAAGCCCTATGGTGCTACAAAGAATGTCCTAACAGGGCCCAGCAAACAGGTTACATTGTGACTCTTATATGCACACTCAGTCAACAGTTTATTTTGTTCACATGAACTCAGTTCACTGCTGAGGTTCTGAATCTTACACCTAAAGGCAGACAAAAATTGGAAAATTGATTCTCAAAAATGGATCTTATCCACAGGTCAGTTGGTAATGCTCAAATTGAGATTCAGCACTCCTGTGAGAAAACACAGTGACAATGGGGATAGTGGCTGTTATGCATGAATTCAGTCCACCACTGAGATTGAGACTCGTGTACTTAGTCTCAACATATGGGAAGTGTTGACTCTCATACCTAAAACTGGAAAATAGCGGAAATTGTTAATTTCATCTTAGGACAGATTGCTGGGCCAAGAATTAAGGTGATGTAAGTCTCCTGCTTAAACCCTGTCCATAAGGAACTTATCACCTCTGGGCTCATCTAGTTTTTGATGTAACTCTTCTCTCTGGTCTGGAATTTACCCATTGGATAAATTGTGACATGTTTTTGCCTAGCTTACAAATAATGTCATCCTTGTTTTTTCAGTCCTGCCTACAGGAGTCATGACATATCTTTATTATGTGACCTAGCTTAAGTGACTCTCCTTTTCTGCCTCGATGCTGTCCACAGTGAGAATTGTGTATTAATCCATTTTCACACTGCAGATAAAGACACACCTGAGACAGGGCAATTTATGACAGAAAGAGGCTTAAAGGACTCACAATTCCACATGGTTGGGAGGTCTCATGATCTGATGGAAGGTGAAACACACATCTTCCACGCCATCAGACAAGATAAAAGAGTTTGTGCATGGAAATTCCCCTTTATAAAATAATCAGATGTCATTAGACTTATTCACTATCATGAGAATAGGATGAGAAAAACTCCCCACATGACTCAATTATCTCCCACTGGCTCCTTCCCACAATATGTGGGAATTATGGGAGCCACAATTCAAGATAAGATTTGGGTGGTGACACAGACAGTCCATATCAGATTGTGACATATCACTTGTAGAATTACCTAAGTAATATGATTCTGGTTTCCTCCCTTGGTCCCCCCTGGGCCATGCACACAGGGGTCCTTGTGACATATCTTTGCATCCATCAACTATTTGATGGGACTTTCTTTTTCATTCTTGCACCCTTGCAACAGGGAAGATTGTGGCATATCACTGAACTCAGCAACCAAGTGATGTGACTCTCCTGCCTGAGCCTTGACAACAGAGGTTATTGTGACATGTCCCTGGGCCCACCATTCCGATGATTTAACTCTTCTGCCTTATATATATTTTCAGAGAAACTTGTGGCATATTCCTGGACACACATCCAGGTGATGTTATGCTCTTGCTCATTTTCCAGCCATAGATGGGATTGGGACAAATATCTTGACCCAGCTGACAGGTGTGGCAATGACCCTCATAGCTCAAACTAGCCAATAAAAGAGATAATTTATCTTACAATTAAGCTTAAGAAACAGATAATATTCTGGGTCTCTTCCCTTTAAAAAAAAATGCCACAAATGATTACCACTCTTTCAGATATCGTATAACACTCTTAGGTGGTATAGAGAGTTTTCTAACAGGGTATAACACATAGGTTAACTTATGACTCTTATAGGCATACTCAGCCAATGGGAATCCAACAGTGAAGATTATCATTTTCTCACATGAATAGAGCCAATGTTTGAGGTTCTGAATCTTATGCCTGAAGGCAAATGAAAGTTGGAAAAGTGATTCCCATATTTGGATAAAGTCCACAAGTGTGTTGGGGACTCTCAGACAAAAATTAAGCATACTTTTGGGTCTGTGCCTTCATTTAGGAGGCACAAAGTGCATGATGGATTGAGGGTCTCATGCATAAATCAAGTTCACCATTAAGGTTTTGAGTCATGTTCTTGGAACCAACATACATAAAGTATTGACTCTAATATCTAGAAACAGCACACGGGGAAGATTACTAATCTCATCTTTGAACACTTGTAAAGGTGATTGTGACATACACTTCTGTTTAGTACCTAAATGATTTGACTCTTCTGCCTGGGCCCATCCCAGAGATGGGATTATGATATATTACTGTACCCAGCACCTAGGTTATATGATTCTATTGTTGGTGCTGCCCACAGAGGATATTGTGACATATGACTTGACCTTGCACTTATGTGATGTGACTATCCTCTTATGCCTTGTTCCTGCCAACAGAGAGCATTGTAATATATTGATGGACCTCACATTCAGGTTATGTGATTTTCTTGCCTTGACCTTGTACTCAGAGGCTATAGGGAACTATTGCTGGGTCTAACACCCAGGTGATGTACTTCTTTTCTTTGGCCCCACCTACAGTAGGCATTGTGAAACATATTTGTTCTCAACACCCTGGTGATATGACTCTCTTTTTTGACTGACCCATGGTCACAGTGAGAATTGTGATGTATCATGGCCCAGCACCTAGATGATATGACTCCTTCCTCCGAGATCCTGCTCACAGGGGAGATTTTCACATTTTTCTTGGCCAAACACCTAAGGTAATTTACTGTTTTGTTGTGGTGTTGTGTGACTGTCTTCCAAAGGCATTATGACATGTTGCTGAACCCAGCACTAAAGTGTTGTGAATATCCACCCTGGATCTTGCTGGCAGTAGACATTTTGATGTATCTCTGGACCCATTAGTATGTGATGTGAATCTACTGTCTGATCTGGGCTTTCATCATTGGAGACATTGTTTTACATTCTTTGTCCCAGCACCTAGGTGATGGACTCTCTTCTTTTGTGTAGACCTTGCTCACAGAAGAAATAGTAATTTACCTCTTGGCCCAGAACACAGGTGTTGTGATACTTATGTCTGGATCCTTCCCACAGGGTACATTGTAAAATATCTATAGCCCCATCACCTAGTTCAAGTGACTTACTTGTGCCTGGGCCCTGTTTATAGATATAATTGTGATATTTTTCTTTGGCCAGCATCTTAGTAATGTGACTCATGTGACTTAGTAATGTGACTTAGTAATGTGACTCATGCCTAGGCCCTGCCGAAAGGGTTGAATGAGACTGTATTAGCCATTCTCACATTGCTATTAAGGATAGTATCAGAGATTCACTAATATATAAAAGAAAGAGATTTAATTGATTCACAGTTCTGCAGTCTGGGGAGGCCTCAGAAAACCTGTAATCATGGCAGAAAAGGGGAAGACATGCATTAAATGGCAGCAGATGACACACTGTGAGTGTGTTTCTGTGAAGAAAAAACTGCCATTTATAAAACCATCAGATCTCATAAGAATTTACTCACTATCATGAGAACAACATGGGGAAAACTGCCCCTATAATCCAATAACTTCCCACCAGATCTTTCCCTAAACACCTCAGTATTAAAATTCAAAATGAGATTTGGGTGAAGACAAAAAGCCTAACCATATCAGAGATATAGCTAGGCCCAGCACCTAAGTTATGTGACTCTTCTCTTCTTATTGAGTCCTATCCACTAGGTTCATTATGACATATCTCTGGGCCCCTCACCTAAGTGTCTCTCAGGTTTTATTCTGATATATTGCTGGATTTCAGACCTAGGTGATGTGACTCTCCTCTACTGTTTAGGCTTTGCCCACAAAAGGAAATGTGATGTATCATAGGACCCAGTACCTGGGTTATATTACTCTCCTCAACTGCCTAAGTCTTATATACATTGTTTATTGTGAAATATTGCTGAGCCCAGCACCTAGGTAATGTGACTCTACTGCATGGGTTCTGCCCTCCAAGGTAGTATGACATTTTTCGTCACCAAATAGGTTACATGACTCTATTTTTCTGCCTGGATGCTACAAAGAAGATATTTTGATGTATTACTCAACCCAGAACCTAGGTAGTATGACTCTTCCTTTGTTTAGGCATGCATACTTCTGGTATTGTGACATATTGCTGAACTCAACATCTAGAAGATGAAATGCTTTTGCCTAGCCTCTGTTCATAGAGGACCTTATGACATATATCTAGGCTCATTATTAGGTGAGGTCACACTTTCTTCAGCCTGTATTCTGTGCACAAAACATTTTGTGCACAAAGCAATTTGGGAAATATTGTTGGCCCTAGCAGCCAGGTGATTTTACTCTTCTTCCTGGGCTGTGTACACAGGAATAATTATGACATTTTCTTCAGTCCAACACCATAGTGGTAACTCTTTTCCTTGGTTCTGCTTACAGGTGGCATTGTGACACTCCTGTGCACCCATCACTCAGGTGATGGTAATGTAACTTTCTTCTCCTAATTTCTGTTCCAAAAAATTGTGATATATCACCGGGCCCAACATGTAGCAACTGTAACTCTTCACTTCTTTCTAGGTTCCACCTGCAGAAAAAAAATTGTGACACCAAAGCAATGTTACTCTTTTGCCTTGCCCCTCCACTCAAAAGATATTGTGATGTATTATGAAGCACAGAATCCAGGTGATGTAACTTTCTCGCTGGGCCTTTCCCAAAGGGGGCATTGAGACATATGGTTGGACTCACCACCCAAGTATTGTAATTTTACTGTCTTGGTTGGGCTTAGAGGGATGATTTTGACAAATCCATGATTCAACACCAGGTGATGTGACTGCCTTTCTGATCTCTGCTTATTGGTGGGATTTTGATACATAACTAGACTCAACTCACAGTCATGACGATGGCTCTTGTATCTGAATCCAATCAATAAGAAAGAAGTTGACTATTGTATTTAGGTTCATAACAAACAGGGTGGGGTATGGGTTAGGGTTAGGGTTGAGGTATGGATTACTGTTAGTCAAAGCTTCATCAAAGCAGAAGTTTTATATCACAGAGGATTATAACACTTGCATATTGTATAAATCCCTCAGATATTATACAGAGTGTAATGGAAATGTTTAGCACACAAGTGTGATGGTGCCTGTATTTGCACACCCAAACAGCCCTACTCTCAACGACACGGTAACATATCTTTGGCACAAGCACCCAAGTTATTTGACTGTTCTGCCTGAGCCTTTCAGTCAGAGAGATTGTGAAATATCGTTGAATGCAGCACCTACACTATAGAACTTTCCTCTCCTGTCTAAGCGATACCCCCTGAAAAGATCATGACATATCACTGGGACCAAAATCTAGGTGATGTAACTCTTTTTCCTGAGTCCTCTCCATAGCAAGTATTGTGAAATATCTCTGGGTCTATTGCCTGAGTAATGTGACTCCCCTTCCTTGCTTCTGTCCACATGGAGCTTGGAAAATATTTCTGGGCTAAACATTGAGTTGATTTGACTCTTCTGCAAGTGC
Source organism: Rhinopithecus roxellana (assembly GCF_007565055.1). NCBI lineage: Eukaryota > Metazoa > Chordata > Mammalia > Primates > Cercopithecidae > Rhinopithecus > Rhinopithecus roxellana. The sequence continues at coordinate 907,773 of NC_044570.1, forward strand.
CATGTTCACAGGGGCCCTTGTGACATGCATCTGGATTCATCAACTAGATAAGCTGATTTTCCTCTTTTCCCTCTGCAGGGCACACAATGCAGACTATAACATGTCACTGAGTCTAACACCTAAACTCTGTGAATCTCCTGTCTGAGTCCTGCCCAGAAGAAGCACTGTGAACATGGCCGGGCGCGGTGGCTCAAGCCTGTAATCCCAGCACTTTGGGAGGCTGAGACGGGTGGATCACGAGGTCAGGAGATCGAGACCATCCTGACTAACACGATGAAACCCCGTCTCTACTAAAAAATACAAAACACTAGCCGGGCGAGGTGGCGGGCGCCTGTAGTCCCAGCTACTTGGGAGGCTGAGGCAGGAGAATGGCATGAACCCGGGAGGCGGAGCTTGCAGTGAGCTGAGATCCGGCCACTGCACTCCAGCCTGGGTGACAGAGCGAGACTCCGTCTCAGAAAAAATAAAATAAAATAAAATAAAATAAAATAAAATAAAATAAAATAAAATAAATAAAATAAAATAAAATAAAATAAAATAAAATAAAATAAAAGAAGCACTGTGAACATCAACAGAATGTTACTGCTGGGAACATCAACTAGATGATGTGACTCTCCTCTCTGGCCTTGACTCTGCCTCCAAAGAGACTGAGATGTATTGCTTGGTCCAGCGCCCGGGATATGTAACTCTCCTGTCTGTTTCATGCCAACAGAAAGCACTATGACATATTCATGGGAATATCAACTTGGTAATATGGCTCTTGTCTTTTGCCTGGGTCTCTTTCTCAGGGACAAATATGATATATTGCTTGACCCAGGAAGCAGCAAATGTGACTCTTCTCTTTTGGCCCTGCCTACAGGGAACATTGTGACATATCTCTGAATCCATCACATAGCTGACATGAATATCCTCTTCTGCCTGAGCTCTTCCCCAACTGCTGATATCAATATATTACTGGATCAAGTACCTTTGTGATGTTACTCTCCTTTTCTGCTTTGGCTTTGTTTACAGGGAACATTGTGAAATACTGATAGGTCCAAAGGCCAGATGATATATCTATTCTCTTCTGCCAAGACCTTACACATTGAGGGCATTATGACATGTCCCTGAGCCCATTACCTAGGAAGAGTAACTCTCCTGCCTTGGCCTTCCCCTCAAGAGATATTTTACATGTTGCTGAACCAAACACGGAGGTGACATGAATTTTGCCTTCTGTGTAGGTCCTGTCAACAGTGAGGATTCTGCCATAAGTTGACCCTGCATCTAGGTGATGGGACTCTTCTCTTTTGTCTGGACACTGACAACAGTGAGAATTGTGGCATATTACTGGACCCTACATGGTGCCTACATTCTCTTTTCTACCTGGACTCTGTCCTCAGGAGATTGTGTGATCTATTAATTGACCCAGTACCTGGGTGATTTGACTGTCCTGCCTTTGGTCTGCTTTGAGGGAAGATTGTGACATATTGCTGAGCCTAACCTCTAGATAATGTGACTCTCTTTTTTCTGTCTGGGATATTTTCCACAGGGGGCATATTGACATATTGCTGGATCTAGCATCAAAGTAATGTCACTTGTCCACTTGGGTCCTGCCCACAGGCTGATTTTTTACATATTACTCATTTAAGGACCCAGATGATATGACTCTTTTTTCCTGCTTATATGTGGGATTGTAACATATACCATGGCTCACTCTATAGGTTCTATGATGACTGTTGCACCTGGACTCAGCCAATAGGAAAGAAGTTTACTTTTGTCACTAGTCTTAGAGAAGCAAGAGAGATTTAGGGGTAGGGATAGGGTTAGACTTAGAATTAGAATTATGGTTAGTGTTAGGCAGGGCTCAAAGAAGAGTCTTATCACAGAAGATTGTGACACTTCTGCACGTCATATAAAGTCTTCAAAAGGCACAGAGAGTGTCATAAAATTATGGGTGATGTGAATCTTCCATCTGTGCTCTCTTCCCAAGGAGTACTGTGACATATTGCTGGAACCAACAGTATGAGAATCAACATATCCTGATTCAGGTAGGAGAGTCCTAACCTTCTTGTGAACTGGATGTAGAAATAAGTAAAGACTGTCATCCTTTTACAAAAATACAGCCTACCATTAAGATTTTTATTCTCACATGTGGAGGCTGTCAAAAGGAGAAAAATTGGCCGGGCATGGGGGCTCATGTCTTTAATCTCAGCACTCTGGGAGGCATAGGCAGGTGGATCACTTGAGATCAGGTATTCAAAATGAACCTGATCAACATGGTGAAACTCCATCTTTCCTGTAAAAATACAAAAATTAGCCAGGCATGGTGGTGAGTGCCTATGATCCCAGCTACTCAGGGAGCTGAGGCAGAAGAATCACTTGAACTGAGACAGCTGAGGTTGCAGTGAGCTGAGATTCCACCACTGTTCTCACATTTGGGCAACAGAGCAAGACTCCATCTAAAAAAATGAAAGAAGTTGAAAATTGTATCTCGTATGTGGATCTGGTCCACATCAGCATTGCAACATTGCTGATGCTAGACCAAGATTCAGCCTACCTGTGAGGCTATTACTTTACCAAGGGATACAGTCAACAGAAAGGATTGAGTGAGACTTTCATCCACAGATCCAGTCTACCACTGACATTGTGACTAATGTACTTACAACCAATATAAAGGAGAAAATTACTGTCATATCTAAATCCTGGATGTATGCAGGTTTGTTAATCTAATCTCTAGACCTTACTGGAGGTGTGATTGTGACATACATTTTATCCCATTACTTGAGTGATTTGATTCTCCTGCCTTGTTCTAGCCAATAAATGGGACTGTAACATGTTAATGGGTCTCACATGAAGGTATGTGAAACTTCTCTTCTGCACTGATTTTCCTTGAAAAGAGTAATTTGATGCCAGGTTTGATCTGCAGACCCTGGCTAAATGACAGATGAACAAATGCAGTTTGATACTGATATCCAGTGAAAGAGTGGGCTAGGGGACCAGGCCACTTTGCAATTCCAACTAGCTGGTACTGTGGGCATTTATTTAGTACACAGTTAATGACAAAGTCTTGAGTCAACATTCTTTGTGGGTAAATAATACTGCTGACCCCCTAAGTAGAGAGCAGTCCTGCACACAAATGATCAAAGGTAGGCCTTAGAACAACAAGAGTAAATGAGCTATTTAGATAAACTCCTGCACATTCCCTTGTTATTTGCTTTTTATTATTAGCGCAATGTAAGGAGATCTGGCTGCCTTCAATTATAACCCTTTCCCAAAGCTTTTGTAAAACCTTCCAGCCAAGAAGGTTTGCATCTTTCTACAATTTTTCCCACCACCCTGATAGATCTCCTACATCTCCCTCTTTTCTGTTTTTACTGTCAGGTTTTGTTGCTTGGAGGGTACAGGTGTGTGGAGAAACAGGTCAGGCATGGCAGTCATTGCTTATATTCTGGCTTTACATCCTAGAATTTGTAAATAATATCAGACAAACATGAGTATGAATAGCAATATTTCTTTCCATTCAAGGAGTGACCCTGAGGAGTGGGAAGTCTATCCAGGAGAGATGATCTCACACACCCTTCCATGTGGCCATTTGTTGGGTGTGTAGATCTATGGCATGAAGGATTCTAGGATTTTAGTTTGAAGTTGCATTATGTCTGCCGTTAAATTGTCATAAAAGTCTCTCCAGAGGTGTTAAGTCACTCCAGAGGTGTTATCTCAACTATGTCATGGTATAAAAGTGACACAGATATGTTTATGCTGCCAGTTGCAGTTTAATTGCTGTTGGAATGCCAGTACATCTTTATCGCTTCCCTACATATTCCAAGGCAGCCTCAAGGGCTTGCAGACTTACAAGAATCTTTTAATTTACACCCTGCTGTAAGAGATTTTTATTAGACACATTTCTGGCCAAATAATCTATAAAAGTAGTTCTTCAAACTGATTCAGTAATAGATGTTACATCAACACTAGCAGTTGCTAGGGTCGCTATGGCTGAGATTACAAAGGCTGCAAGTGTAACTATGAACCTTTTGTATCTGATCTGGGATAAGGTACATTGTAAGGTGGCAAGGGCAGAGGAACTTTGCCAATTGCATGTTAAAATGACTGGTAGGAAAGTCTAAAATGGTCCACTCAATACCATGACACTAATAATATTTAAATTAGATATATCACAATTAGAGATACAAGAGGCAAACCAAACCTGTCCCTGCACTAGGGTCACAAATGTGGAGTTTTGGGGTATAATAGAAATATTGGCTCCTATAAGAAGAACATATGAATGGGTAGTGTGCACATTAGTGACTGATCAGGGTGATTATGAAAAAAGATCATAGTGTAATTGTGACTGGAATTATGATATGTCCCAAGCCAGGTGTTAAAAGGGGTGAAAAGATGTTCCAGACACTGTAACGTGTCTTGGGGTGGCATGGACTTTACTTGAGAATGGAGACATACCATTCCCCTTTTGGATCAAATTATAGGGGAATGGCATATGACTACAAAATTGTCATTGATACCACGATAGACATGCACATCAGTATAATCACCCTGAAAATGCCTGTAGGGGCTCAAGTTTATGATGTTATAATTGCCTAACTGGAGGCTATGAGCTTATTCCCCATGACAGATCTCTGAGCTACAGTGGAATTCAGCTTCTCAACTTTGTTCTTCAGCACAGAGAGGAATGTTTGGGAAAGTGGTATTAGTTGCATTGCCCACTTTAAGACTGCATGCACATAAGACTGTTAAGGCATTTCTTTTGCCATGATGTAGCCAAACTTGTGTTTGGGTGGGTAAACAGTAAGGGTTAGAACTTTTACAATTTGCACACAGTGGGAGGATTGTGGAGTGAAAGAAAGGTGGATCTAAAATATGTGCCCAATAGAGTGTAGCAGGTAGAGGTTGCAGACAAAGTGAGAGCATAAAAAGGATCGATACCCTACATGAGTTTTAATGTATAACAGAGCATAGCGAAGAACAAATTATCTAGAGTGAATGGTGTCAGTGTCCAGAGCAGGATTTGCTCAGCCTCCTGAGTTGTGCCCTTCAGCAACCCCCATGTAATGTCTGAGGCTTGTATCATCCACAGAAGCCATATCATCTGGGGCTGCAGGTCCTGTAGTGCCATTTTCTTCCTTTCTGGTACTGGGTTGAGTTCTAGTCATTCCATGTTATGGTTTGATGCATCATGCTGGAATCCAAAGAGGATCTGAGGAGGTTTAAACACAAGCATACCCTCTTCCCCTTGTTAACAATTAATTTGGACCACATCATACATTACTGATTGCATCTTTTCATAAAACCTCAGGTTTGCATATTGAGAGGTTTTAGCAAAGCACTTTTCAATAGCTGACTAAAATTTGTCACCTAAGTTTAAAGAATTGAGGGTAAATAGGGCTCATTCTTGTAGTGTTGCAGGGTCCTTAGCCATACTTCCCCTTTATTGTTGTTTTCTGAGCATATTATTAAGGGTGGACTGGGCACGTTCTACTATGGACTGTCCTTAGGGATTATACAAGATGTCTGTGGAATGTTGGATTATTATATTTGTGACAAAATTGTTGGAATTGTGAGCTGGCATGAACTAGACCATTATCAGTTTTAATTTTTGTGTTCTGCCCCATAAACACAAAAGTTAAAAGAAGATGTTTAATGACATATCAAATGGACTCTTCAGAAAGAGTGTGTGCACTAATTAGGTAAGTGTTGGTATCAACAGATATATGTACACATCTTAGTTTTGCAAATTCAGAAACATGTGTAACATACGTTTTCCCTAACTGATTAGGTTCTAGTCCTCTAGGGTTAACACTGGTAGAAGGAGGGCATGTGTTTGTGAGATGGCAATCTGGGCATTGCAGGATAATTTGTTTAGCTAGTCTTTTGGTAAGTTGAAATTGTTTATATCAGTTTCTCCAGGTTTGGTGAAAAAATTGATGCAATTCAGTGGCTTGGTCAAGCACTGATGTCATAACCTGTAGGTCTGCTTGATCATTGCCATAGGCTTGATGCCATGTTATGACATCAAGCACTGATGTCATAACCTGTAGGTCTGCTTGATCAATGGGCCAGGCAGTGAGCTATGTGCTTGAATATATGTGATAAAAATAGGATGTATACATTGACCTAGTAAATGCTGAAGTCTGAGAAAAAGTGCACGCAGGTTTGGGTTCCAGTGTGGACTTAGTGATAGCTGTCTCAAGGTTCACAATTAATAACAGAGTAAGCAGAGTCACTAACAATATTGCTGGGCTGAGCAGAAAAAATCTCTAAGGGCAATATTAAATCTCCAACCTCAGTTCTCTGAGTGCTAGTAAATCCAGAATAAGTGAGGAAATTGTGTAGTCTCCACCAGCAATCACTTTTCCAGGTTTGCCAGAGCTATCAGTAAACAGTATTAAAGCATTAGGTATGGATGATTGAACTGTTTTTGTAGGCAAAATCACAGAAGTATGAGATAAGAACTGAAGGATTTTGCAGCAGAAAGGGCATGCTCTATACGACTTGTATAATCAGTGATTGCTATTTGCAGATCCATAGATAAGGGCAAATACTGCTTCAAATTGCTTTTTACTTAAAGAAATTCTGATGACATCAGGGTTGTTATAACAGATTGCATTGTCTGTGGCCTGAAAAGATGACTTTACAGGCTAACAGGATATAGGGAGAGAGCGTTTTAGTCCCAGTATGTGAGCAAAAAAAACTTTCCAGAAAGCTTAGCCCTGGGGCCATTTGTCCTATTAACCCTGTTGGGGAGTGTTTAGTGGGAAAAATGAACAACTGAACTGAATATCTGGGATCTATGTTATCTAGCTGCCTTTGAGAAATAGGTTGTTCAATTTCTTCAATTTCCTTTTTTGCTGCAGAAATTATATATCTGGGAGAATCTAGGGCTGTATTGTCTTTTAGGATAGAAAATAGGTTTTATAACTTATCAGTAGTTATGCCCAAGGTGGGGTGAAGCCAATTAATATCACTGAGTAATTTCTGATGACTGTTTAAGATGTGTAACTGCTGGTAGTTAATTTAACATTTTTAGATCTTACTGACTGGAAAGTTAGTGTGTACCCAAGATAATTCCAAGGAGAGGACATTTGTACTTTTTCAGGTGCTATTATTAAACCTCTTACCTGAGTATTATTTACAACAGAGGTATATAAACATAAAAGTATTGGCTCCACTGGGGCTGCTAGGAAAATGTCATCCATAAAATGAAACATCTTACAATCAGGAAATTGTTTTTGACTGGGGAGCAAAGCCTGATTTACATGACAATGACTCATGGCAGGACTGTTTAATATCCCTTGAGGAAGCACTTTCCAACAAAATCACCTACCTAAGGTGACCTACCTAAGAGCCACAAAGGGCAGAGGAGTCACCTCCCCCAGCCAAGGGAAGCAGTGAGTGAGCATTTTACCCAACTGGGGAACGTTGAAAGGTCCCAATCACTAACCCACACCATCAGAACCTTCAATCCTAGAAAGTACAAGTTCTTACAGCCTCTCAGCTGAAATCTGCTTATACCTACTGAATTACCAGGAGGAGGAACAACCAGTATTTCAGCTGTGGCTGTCTGCTGTCTAAGACATGTGAACTCTCTGGAGGAGCATCAACAGCCAGCACTGGGACACACAAATGCTTAACACTCTATGCTACTGGGACAGGGGAAGGTTAGCACCAATATTTATAGCTCCAGTTTTTGCTTTTGCCCTGCTAGAACAAGGGAAGCTAGAGAGCTAAGTACACAAATTTTCCCCTACAGTCCAACACACTGGCTGTGTCAGTCTGTGCCCAGAATGTATCTTCAGGCCTGACATGACCCATCGTTCCTCATTGGATGTGGCTTCCCTGAAGAAGTCCAATAACTCCAACCAGAGAATCAGAGACAGAACTTGGATTTCCCTGGGCCTGAGTCCCTAGGGAGAGAAGTAGCCACAACTTCTGCAGACCAGTCAACTTAGCCTCATCTCCTGGTAGTTCTGATGAATCTGACCAGTCCAGATGAGTGAGTTTCCCGCCAGCAAAACACACCCCCTCCATCAAGGTACAAAGTGTTTCATTAAATAAGTCCTAATCTCGCCGGGCGCGGTGGCTCAAGCCTGTAATCCCAGCACTTTGGGAGGCCGAGACGGGCGGATCACGAGGTCAGGAGATCGAGACCATCCTGGCTAACATGGTGAAACCCCGACTCTACTAAAAAATACAAAAAACTAGCCGGGCGAGGTGGCGGGCGCCTGTAGTCCCAGCTACTCGGGAGGCTGAGGCAGGAGAATGGCGTAAACCCGGGAGGCGGAGCTTGCAGTGAGCTGAGATCCGGCCACTGCACTCCAGCCTGGGCGACAGAGCGAGACTCCGTCTCAAAAAAAAAAAAAAAAAAAAAAAAAAAAAAAAAAAAAAAAAAAAAAAAAAGTCCTAATCTCCATGTCATCCAACTGAGTGACACCCTCCAACAAGGATTGTCAGACACACACTACAGGAGCAATCCTAGTGGCTTTATTGGTGCTCCTTAAGGTCAGAGGTCCCAGAAGATATCCATCTTTGCTGTTCTCTAGTATCCTCAAGTGACATCTCAAGACACAGGAATAATCAGATGAATGGGACCTCAAGTGAACACCCAGGAAAGCACAGAAGCCCTAAAGAGAAGGGACCAGAACTTTGGGGTGAAAAAAGAGGAAGCAGAAAGAAACAATAACATCATTAACAACAACAAAAAAAAACCCAAAAATCCCATCAAAGGCTAAATAACTAGACAAACTCACAAAATGAGAAATAATCAATAAAAAAATGTTAAAAACTCAAAACACCAGAGTGCATCTTTTCTTTCAAAGAATCACAATGTCTCCCCCTGATGAGCATAGCACTGGACGGGAGATCTGATGGATGAATTGACAGAAGTTGGCTTCAGAAGATGGATAATAAATACTTCTGATGACCTAAAGGAGCATGTTCTGAGCCAAATGCAAAGCTAAGAACCTTGATTATAAATTAGAGGATAACCAGTTTAAAGAGAATAACCAGTTCAAAGAGAAACATAAATGACATGATGTAGCTGAAAAACAAGGCATTAGAACTTCATGAAGCATCCACAAGAACGAAAACCTGAATCAACCAGACAGAAGAAAGAATATCAGAATCTGAAGACCACCATGCTGAAATAATGCATGAAGACAATATTTGAGAGAAAAAAAATGTAAAGGAATAAACAAAGCCTACAAGAAATATGGGACTTCAAAGAAAGACTGAACCACCTATTGATTGGTATACCAGAAAGTGATGGAGAGAATGAAAACAAGCAGGAAAACACACTTCAGGATACTAGCCAGGAGAACTTTCCCAAACTAACAAGAACTTTCCCAACCTAACAAGACAGACAAAGATACAAATTCAAGAAATACAGAGAACACCATTAAAATACCCACAAAAAGATCAACCCCAAAACACATAATCTTCAGATTATGTGTTCCAAGGTCAAAGGTCAAAAAAAGGAAAATTTGTTCAGTGCATTCAGAGAAAAAGGGCAGGTCACCTACAAAAAGAATCCCATCAGATGAACAGCAGACCACTCCACAGAAACTCTAAAAGTCAGAAGGGATTGGGGGTCAATATTCAAAATTCTGAAGAAAAAAATTTCAGTTCAGAATGTTATATCCTGCCAAACTAAACTTCAGAGGTGAGGTAAAAGTAAAAATCCTTTCCAGAAAGGCAAATGCTGAGGGATTGTGCTGTCTCCAGGCCTACACTGCAAAAGCTCCTTAAAGAGGCACTAAATATGGAAATAATAATAATAAAAAAAACTAGTACCAGTCACTAGAAAAACACAAAAATATAAAGATCAGTGCGTGATGTTCCCCTTCCCGAGCCTATCATGGGGAGGGGGGAGGGTGGAGGAGGGAGGGCTTGCATTGGGGAGTTATACAAGATATAAATGATGAATTGATGGGTGCTGACGAGTTGATGGGTGCAGCACACCAACATGGCATAAGTATACATATGTAACAAACCTGCACGTTATGCACATGTACCCTAGAACTTAAAGTATAATAAAAAAAAAAAAACATATAAAATGTACTCTTTATAAAAATAAAAATACTTTCAAAAATTAAAAAAAAAAAAAATATAAAGATCAGTGACATTATGAAGAAACTGCTTCAACTAGTGTTCAAAATAACCAAATGGCGTGCAGATGACAGGATCAAATTCACACATAATAACACCGACCTTAAATATAAATGGGCTAAATGTCCCCAATTAAAAGACACAGACTGGCAAATCGGATAAGGAGTCAAGACCCATTGGTGTACTGTATTCAGGAGACCCATCTTATGTGCAAAGATACAGGCAGACTCAAAATAAAGGGAAGGAGAAAAATTTACCAGGCAAGTGGAAAGCAAAGAAAGCAGGGGTTGAAATTCTAATTTCTGACAAAACAGACTTTAAATCAGCAAAGATTAAAAAAGATAAAGAAGATAATTGCACAATAGTAAATGGAATAATATAACAAGAAGAGCTAACTATTCTAAATATATATGGACCCAGTATAGGAGCACCAAGAATCATAAACCAAGTTCTAAGAGATATCCAAAGTGACCTAGACTCCCACACAATACTAGTAGGAGAATTTAACACCTGACTGTCAGTATTAGCCAGATCAATGAGTCACAAAGTTAACAAGGATGTTTAGGACTTAAACTCATCTCTGGACCAAGTGAACCTAGTAGACATCTACAGAAATCTCTTCCCCAAATCAATCATTTTCAATGCCACATGGCACTTATTCTAAAGTTCACCACACAATTGAAAGTAAAACACTCTTCAACCAGTGCAAAAGAGCAGAAATCAACACCTACACCATCAGACCGCAATCCAATAAATCAAAACTCAAGATTAAGAAACTTACTCAAAACCACACAATTATATAGAAGGTGAACAATCAGCTACAGGATGACTCCTGGGTAAATACTGAAATTAAGGTAGAAATCAAAAAGTACCTTCAAACCAATGACAACAAAGAGACAGTATACCAAAATCTCTGGGACACAGCAGGGTTGAGAAGGAATTTTTTTTAGCACTAAATGCCCACATCAGAAAGCTAACATGATATCAAATCAACACCATAACATCATAATTAAAAGAATTAGGAGGGCAAGGAAAAACTATTCCAAAAGCTAGCAGAAGAAAAGAAGTATCTTGAGGTATTGCTCCTCATAAAAGGGCATTAGCTGTGGACATCTGCACACAGAACCTAACACAAATGACAGATGAATAAAATATGCACTGACACACAGTTATTCTGTTTTTCCAGTCCTGCAGTGTCTGACTGCCAACACACCAAGAGAGGTTTATCACTATGGCCTGCCCTGAGCAGCTAGAACTCCAGGCATTTATTTAGTATACAATTACCAACAGAATTTTTGAGTAAACACACTTGAGAATAATAAACATGGTTAAGAAGTAGTTCTATGAATGATTAAAGCTCAGGTACCATGGTCTAAAGTAAATACAATTGGAGGCAATATCCTTGGTCGACCTCCCTGTGAGAGAGCAATTTGACTCAAAGGTTAGTTAATGGAGGTCAGATTAACAGACTTAACTGGGGGAGTCTCTATTTTCGCTACTGTTTAGCCTGTGACCTAATGCTCTAAGGTAAACAGTGGCTGCCTTCAACCTGTTCAATTATTACAAACTATGTAACATTTTGGCCTTACAAAAGATTTGTGACTATTTCCTATAACATTCCCTTCAATATTTCTGCCAACATCCTAAGTGAATCCCAACAGTAACTGTAATCAGAGCAGAACTGTAAGAGACAGGGATACAAAAACTCATCCAAAAATAAATGAATCCAGCAGTTGCTTTTTTTGAAAAAAATAACAAAATAGAGAAACCATTAGCTAGACTAATAAAGAAGAGAGAGATGAATGAAATAGACATAATAAAATGTGATAAAGAGCATATCAATCCTGACCGCACAAGAATACAAACTACTATCATAGAATAGCATAAACACTTGTTTACAAATGTAACAGAAAATCTATAAGATAAGGATAAATTCCTGGAAACATTCACCCAGCCAAGACTAATCCAATAAGATGTCAAATTTCTGAATAGACAACAAGTTCTGAAATTGAAGGAGTAATCAACGTCCTACCAAACAAAAAATGCCCAGGACCAGATGGATGCACAGTTATATTATAACCAAAATATAAAGAGGAGCTCATACCATTTCCTCTGAAACTATTCCAAACAATTGAAAAGGAAGGACTCCTCCCTAACTTATTTTATGATGCTAGCATTATCCTGATACTAAAACCTGGCGGAGACACAACAACAAAACAAATCTTCAAGTGAATATTTCTGATGAACTTTAATGTGAAAATACTCAAGAAAATATCAACAAAACAAATCCATCAGCACATCAAAAAACCTATTCACTGTGATCAAGTTGGCTTCATCTCTGAGTGCAAGGTTGGTTCAACATACACAAATCAATATACATAATCCATCACATAAACAGAACCAAAGGCAAAGTCCACATGATTTTCTCAATAGATACAGAAAAGACCATTGATAAAGTAAAGCAGCCCTGCATGTTAAAAAAAAAAAAAAAGACAATAAATTAGGTATTGATGGAACACATTTCAAAATAATACGAATTATTAATGAAAAAACCACAGTCAATATCATATTGAGTAGGCAAAAGCTGGAAACATTTCCTTTGAAAATAAATATAACACAAAGATGCCCTGTCTCACCACTCCTATTCAACATACCATTGAAAGTTCTGGCCAGGGCAGTCAAGCAAGAGAAAGAAATAAAGAGTATTTAAATAGAAACAGAGGAAGTCAAATTTTCTCTGCTTGTAGATGACATGATTTTATATTTAGAAAAACCCATCATCTCAGTCCAAAAACTCCTTGAATTGATAAGCAAATTCAGCAAAAGCTCAGAATACAAAATCAATTTGAAAAAAAATTATAAGCATTGCTATACATTAATAATAGACAAGCAGAGAGCCAAATTATGAATGAACTCCCATTCAAAATCTCTACAAAGAGAATAAAATAACTAAAGACACAGCCAACAAGGGATTTGAAGAACCTCCTCAAAGGGAACTACAAATTACTGCTCACAGAAATAAGAAATGACACATACAAATGAAAAATCATTTCAAACTTGTGGATATGAAGAATCAATACAGTGAAAATGGCCATACTGCCCAAAGTAATATATAGATTCAATTCAATTTCCAATGACCATTGACATTCTTCACAGAATTAGAAAAAAACTATTTTAAATTCTATATGAAACCAAAGAAGATCTGGTATAGCCAAGGCAATCCTAAGCAAAAGCAACACAACTGGAGGATCTCCCTACCTAACTTTAAACTATACCACAAGACCACAGTCATCAAAACACAGTAGCACTGGTACCAAAGAGCTATATAGATGAATGGAGCAGAACAGCGACCTCAGAAATAACATCACACACCTATAACCATCTGATCTTCAACAAACCTGACAAAAAACAGCAATAAGAAAAGGATCTACTGTTCAGTAAAGAGTATGGAGAAAACTGGCAAGCCATTTGCAGAAATCTAAAACTGGACCCCTTCCTTATACCTTATACAAAAATTAACTTAAGATGGATTATGGACTTAAATGTAAAATGCAGAACTATAAGACCCTAGAAGAAAACTTAGGCAATACCGCTCAGGACCTAGGCATGGGCGAAGACATCATGATGAAATCATCAAAAACAATTGCAACAAAAACCAAAATTGACAAATGGGATCTCATTAAACTAAACAGCTGATGCACAGCAAAAGAAACTATCATCAGAGTGAGCAAACCATAGAATGGGAGAAAATTTTTGCAATCTATACATCTGACAAAGGTCTAACATCCAGAATTTCCAAGGAATTTAAACAAATTTACTAGAAAAAAAAACATCAAAAATTGAGCAAAGGATATGAACAGAAATTTCTCGGACGAAGACATTTACATGGCTGAAAATCATGTGGAAAAGAAGCTCAACACTATGAATCATCAGAGAAATGCAAATCAAAACCACAATGCAATAGCATCACATGCCAGTCAGAATGGCAATTACTAAAAAGTCAAGAACCAAGAGATGCTGGTGAAGCGGTGGAGAAACAGAAATGCTTTTACACTGTAGGTCAGAATGTAAATTAGTTCAACCATTTTGGAAGACACTATGGCAATTCCTCGAAGATCTAGAACCGGAAGTTTCATTTGACCTAGTAATACCATTAATAGATATATACCCAAAGCAACATAAATTATTCTGTAAAGACACACACACACATATGTTTATTGCAGCACTATTTACCATAGCAAAGACTTACAACCAACCCAAATGCCCATCAATAATACACATGATAAAGAAAATGTGGTACATATACACCATGGAATATTATGCAACTATAGAAAGCAATAAGATTATGACTTTTGCAGGGACATGGATGAAGCTGGAAACCATCATTCTCGTCAAACTTACACAGGAACAGAAAACCAAACACCATACATTTTCAATCATATGTGAGAGTTGAAAAATGAGAACACATGTACATAGAGAAGGGAACAACACAGCCCAGTGCATGCTGGAAGGTTAAGGAAGAGAGTAGAGAACTTAGAGGAGAGGTCAATAGGTGCAGCAAAATGCCACAGTACACACATACCTATGTAAAACAGCTGCATGTTCTGCACATACATCTGTGCTTATTATTGTTATTATTATTTTAGAAAGATAAATGAAAATAGGTCTGCTTGTGGAAAAACAGTGACATATTCCTAGGCTTAACACCAGGGTGATGTTACTTTTTTTCTTAGTCATGCTTTCATAAGACATTGTGAGGTGCAGCACCAAAGTAATGTGAATCTTCTGTATGGACCATTCCCAAAAGAGACATTGTGACATACTTTTGTGCCCATCAACTATTTTAAGCGACTCTTCACTCTTACCTAACTTTGCCATTAGAAAAGATTATGACATATGTCTGGGCCCAGCAAAATAGGTGATATGACTCTTCTACTAACTGAAATATAATGCCAAAAACAATGGGACTTATTGCTTGGCCTAGCACAGGGGTGATGTGATTCTTCTACTTAGCCGCTGCCCAGAGCAGTCATTGTGATTTATGTCTAGGCCTGTCATCTAGATGATGTGATTCTTCCCTTGTTCCAAGGACCAGACCTCAGTAGAAATTTTGATGTATTATTTGGCCTGCAAGCTATATAATGTGTCTCTGCTCGATTTGTGACAACTGGGTTAATTGTGACATGTAACCCCTAGGTGATATGATGTTATCTTTTTTCTGAGTCCTGCCCACTAAAGACATTGTGCTATACCTCTGAGTTTTTAACTTAAATGGTGTGACACTCCTACCTGGGTTTTCTTTTTGGGTGTATCATGACGTATGACTTAACCTAACACCTAGGTAATGTGACTGTCTTTTACTTCCTAGGTCCTGCCAGAAGTAAGAATTTTGACACATTACTGGACTCATAACCTAGGTGATGTAATTCTTTTTTTTTCTGAGAGACTGCATACTTTGGGTATTGTTATATATCCCTGAGACCAGCAACCGGGTGATGTGACTCTTGTGCCTAGACTCAGCCTGCCTAGATGCAACCCTCTTACAATATTACGACATATCTCTGACTCAGCATTCAGGTAAAGTGAGACTTCTATTCAATCTCTACCCACAAGTGGAATTCTGACATAAATCTTAGTGCAGATGGTTGGTTTGATAATAACTTTCATTCCTCAAACCAGTCTATAGGAGAAATAGTGCCTCTCATAGCCAGGGGTAGGGAAATGAGTCAGAAGTTGTATCTGTTTTTTGTATGAGAGTCAAAGGATTATGACTCTATCACATATTTTTTATTATTATTATTGTTATTATTATTATTATTATTATTATTATTATTATTATTATACACTTTAAGTTCTAGAGTACATGTGCATAATGTGCAGGTTTGTTATATTTGTATACTTGTGCCATGTTGGTGAGCTGCAACCCATCAACTCGTCAGCACCCATCAACTTGTCATTTACATCAGGTATAACTCCCAATGCAATCCCTCCCCCCTCCACCCTCCCCGCCGTGATAGGCCCCGGTTTGTGATGTTCCCCTTCCTGAGTCCAAGTGATCTCATTGTTCAGTTCCCACCTATGAGTGAGAACATGCAGTGTTTGGTTTTCTGTTCTTGTGATAGTTTGCTAAGAATGATGGTTTCCAGCTGCATCCATGTCCCTACAAAGGACACAAACTCATCCTTTTTTTATGGCTGCATAGTATTCCATGGTGTATATGTGCCACATTTTCTTAATCCAGTCTGTCACTGATGGACATTTGGGTCGATTCCAAGTCTTTGCTATTGTGAATAGTGCCGCAATAAACATATATATGCATGTGTCTTTATAGCAGCATGATTTATGATCCTTTGGGTATATACCCAGTAATGGGATGGCTGGGTCATATGGTACTTTCAGTTCTAGATCCTTGAGGAATCGCCATACTGTTTTCCATAATGGTTGAGATCATTTACAATCCCACCAACAGTGTAAAAGTGTTCCTATTTCTCCACATCCTCTCCAGCACCTGTTGTTTCCTGACTTTTGAATGATTGCCATTCTAACTGGTGCGAGATGGTATCTCATTGTGGTTTTGATTTGCATTTCTCTGATGGCCAGTGATGATGAGCTTTTTTTCATGTGTCTGTTGGCTGTATGAATGTCTTCTCTTAAGAAATGTCTGTTCATATCCTTTCCCCACTTTTTGATGGGGTTGTTTGTTTTTTTCCTGTAAATTTGTTTGAGTTCTTTGTAGTAGGTTCTGGATATTAGCCCTTTGTCAGAAGAGTAGATTGCAAAAATTTTCTCCCATTCTGTAGGTTGCCTGTTCACTCTGATGGTAGTTTCTTTTGCTGTGCAGAAGCTCTTTCGTTTAATCAGATCCCATTTGTCAATTTTGGCTTTTGCTGCCATTGCTTTCGATGTTTTAGACATGAAGTCCTTGCCCATGCCTATGTCCTGAATGGTACTACCTAGGTATTCTTCTAGGGTTTTTATGGTATTAGGTCTAACATTTAAGTCTCTAATCCATCTTGAATTAATTTCCATATAAAGAGTAAGGAAAGGATCCAGTTTCAGCTTTCTACTTATGGCTAGCTAATTTTCCCAGCACCATTTATTAAATAGGGAATCCTTTCCCCATTTCTTGTTTCTCTCAGGTTTGTCAAAGATCAGATGGCTGTAGATGTGTGGAATTATTTCCGAGGACTCTGTTCTGTTCCATTGGTCTATAGCTCTGTTTTGCTACCAGTACCATGCTGTTTTGGTTACTGTAGCCTTGTAGTATAGTTTGAAGTCAGGTAGCGTGATGCCTCCAGCTTTGTTCTTTTGACTTAGGGTTGTCTTGGCAATGGGGCTCTTTTTTGGTTCCATATGAACTTTAAAGCAGTTTTTTCCAATTCTGTGAAAAAACTCATTGGTAGCTTGATGGAGATGGCATTGAATCTATAAATAACCTTGGGCAGTATGGCCATTCTTCCATTTGTTTGTGTCCTCTTTTATTTCACTGAGCAGTGGTTTGTAGTTCTCCTTGAAGAGGTCCTTTACATCTCTTGTAAGTTGGATTCCTAGGTATTTTATTCTCTTTGAAGCAATTGTGAATGGAAGTTCATTCACGATTTGGCTCTCTGTTTCTCTGTTACTGGTGTATAAGAATGCTTGTGATTTTTGCACATTAATTTTGTATCCTGAGACTGCTGAAGTTGCTTATCAGCTTAAGGAGATTTTGGGCTGAGACAATGGGGTTTTCTAAATATACAATCATGTCATCTGCAAAAAGGGACAATTTGACTTCTTCTTTTCCTAACTGAATACCCTTTATTTCTTTCTCTTGCCTGATTGCCCTAACCAGAATTTCCAACACTAAGTTGAAGAGGAGCGGTGAGAGAGGGCATCCCTGCCTTGTGCCAGTTTTCAAAGGGAATTTTTCCAGTTTTTGTCCATTCCGTATGATATTAGCTGTGGGTTTGTCATAAATAGCTCTTACTATTTTGAGGTACGTTCCATCAATACCGAATTTATTGAGCGTCTTTAGCATGAAGGGCTGTTGAATTTTGTCAAAAGCCTTTTCCGCATCTATTGAGATGTGGTTCCTGTCTTTGTTTCTGTTTATATGCTGGATTATGTTTATTGATTTGCAAAAGTTGAGCCAGCCTTACATCCCAGGTATGAAGCCACTTGATCATGGTGTATAAGCTTTTTGATGTGCTGCTGAATACGGTTTGCCAGTATTTTATTGAGGATTTTTGCATCGATGTTCATCAGGGATATTGGTCTAAAATTCTCTCTTTTTGTTGTGTCTCTGCCAGGCTTTGGTATCAGGATGATGTTGGCCTCATAAAATGAGTTAGGGAGGATTCCCTCTTTTTCTATTGATTGGAGTAGTTTCAGAAGGAATGGTACCAGCTCCTCCTTGTACCTCTGGTAGAATTCAGCTGTGAATCCATCTGGTCCTGGACTTTTTTTGGTGGGTAGGCTATTAATTGTTGCCTCAATTTCAGAGCCTGCTATTGGTCTATTCAGGGATTCAACTTCTTCCTGGTTTAGTCTTGGGAGAGTGTAAGTGTCCAGGAAACTATCCATTTCTTCTAGATTTTCTAGTTGATTTGCATATAGGCATTTATAGTATTCTCTGATGGTTGTTTGTATTTCTGTGGGGTCAGTGGTGATATCCCCTTTATCATTTTTTATTGCATCTATTTGATTCCTCTCTCTTTTCTTCTTTATTAGTCTTGCTAGTGGTCTGTCAATTTTGTTGATCTTTTCAAAAAACCAACTCCTGGATTCATTGATTTTTTGGAGGGTTTTTTGTGTCTCTATCTCCTTCAGTTCTGCTCTGATCTTAGTTATTTCTTGCCTTCTGCTAGCTTCTGAATGTGTTTGCTCTTGCCTCCCTAGTTCTCTTAATTGTGATGTTAGAGTGTCCATTTTAGATCTTTCCTGCTTTTTCTTGTGGGCATTTAGTGCTATAAATTTCCCTCTACACACTGCTTTAAATGTGTCCCAGAGATTCTGGTATGTTGTATCTTTGTTCTCATTGGTTTCAAAGAACATCTTTATTTCTGCTTTCATTTCATTATGTACCCAGTAGTCATTCAGGAGGAGGTTGTTCAGTTTCCATGTAGTTGAGCGGTTTTGATTGAGTTTCTTAGTCCTGAGTTCTAGTTTGATTGCACTGTGGTCTGAGAGACAGTTTGTTATAATTTCTGTTCTTTTACATTTGCTGAGGAGTGCTTTACTTCAAATTATGTGGTCAGCTTTGGAAGAAGTGTGATGTGGTGCTGAGAAGAATGTATATTCTGTTGATTTGGGGTGGAGAGTTCTGTAGATGTCTATTAGGTCCGCATGCTGCAGAGATGAGTTCAATTCCTGGATATCCTTGTTAACTTTCTGTCTCGTTGATCTGTCTAATGTTGACAGTGAAGTGTTGAAGTCTCCCATTATTATTGTATGGGAGTCCAAGTCTCTTTGTAAGTCTCTAAGGACTTGCTTTATGAATCTGGGTGCTCCTGTATTGGGTGCATATATATTTAGGAGAGTTAGCTCTTCCTGTTGAATTGATCCCTTTACCATTATGTAATGGTCTTCTTTGTCTCTTTTGATCTTTGATGGTTTAAAGTCTGTTTTATCAGAGACCAGGATTGCAACCCCTGCTTTTTTTTGTTCTCCATTTGCTTGGTAGATCTTCCTCCATCCCTTTATTTTGAGCCTATGTATGTCTCTGCATGTGAGATGGGTCTCCTGAATACAGCAGACTGATGGGTCTTGACTCTTTATCCAGTTTGCCAGTCTGTGTCTTTTAATTGGAGCATTTAGTCCATTAACATTTAAGGTTAATATTGTTATGTGTGAACTTGATCCTACCATTATGATATTAACTGGTTATTTTGCTCGTTAGTTGATGCAGTTTCTTCCTAGCCTTGATGGTCTTTACATTTTGGCATGTTTTTGCAATGGCTGGTACTGGTTGTTCCTTTCCATGTTAGGGCTTCCTTCAGGGTCTCTTGTAAGGCAGGCCTGGTGGTGACAAAATCTCTAAGCATTTCCTTATCTGTAAAGGATTTTATTTTTCCTTCACTTATGAAACTTAGTTTGGCTGGATATGAAATTCTGGGTTGAAAATTCTTTTCTTTAAGAACGTTGAATGTTGGCCCCCACTCTCTTCTGGCTTGTAGAGTTTCTGCTGAGAGATCTGTTGTTAGTCTGATGGGCTTCCCTTTGTGAGTAACCCGATCTTTCTCTCTGGCTGCCCTTAAGATTTTTTCCTTCATATAAACTTTGGTGAATTTGGCAATTATGTGTCTTGGAGTTGCTCTTCTGGAGGAGTATCTTTGTGGCGTTCTCTGTATTTCCTGAATTTGAATGTTGGCCTGCCCTACTAGGTTGGGGAAGTTCTCCTGGATGATATCCTGAAGAGTGTTTTCCAACTTGGTTCCATTTTCCCCCTCACTTTCAGGCACCCCAGTCAGACGTAGATTTGGTCTTTTTACATAATCCCATACTTCTTGCAGGCTTTGTTCATTTATTTTTCTTCTTTTATCTTTTGGTTTCTCTTCTCACTTCATTTCATTCATTTGATCCTCAATCGCTGATACTCTTTCTTCCAGTTGATCGAGTCAGTTACTGAAGCTTGTGCATTTGTCACGTATTTCTCGTGTCATGGTTTTCATCTCTGTCATTTCGTTTATGATCTTCTCTGCATTAATTAGTCTAGCTGTCAATTCTTCCACTCTTTTTTTCAAGATTTTTAGTTTCTTTGTGCTGGGTACGTAATTCCTCCTTTAGCTCTGAGAAGTTTGATGGACTGAAGCCTTCTTCTCTCATCTCGTCAAAGTCATTCTCTGTCCAGCTTCGATCCGTTGCTGGCGATGGGCTGTGCTCCTTTGCAGGGGGAGATGTGCTCTTATTTTTTGAATTTCCAGCTTTTCTGCCCTGCTTCTTCCCCATCTTTGTGGTTTTATCTGTCTCTGGTCTTTGATGATGGTGATGTACTGATGGGGTTTTGGTATAGGTGTCCTTCCTGTTTGATAGTTTTCCTTCTGACAGTCAGAAGGACTGTCTGTTGGTCTGTTGGAGATTGCTTGAGGTCCACTCCAGACCCCGTTTGCCTGGGTATCAGCAGCAGAGGTTGCCAAAGATAGAATATTGCTGAACAGCGAGTGTACCTGTCTGATTCTTCCTTTGGAAGTTTCCTCTCAGGGGTGTACTCCACCCTGTGAGGTGTGGGGTGTCAGACTGCCCCTAGTGGGGAATGTCTCCCAGCTAGGCTACTCAGGGGTCAGGGACCCACCTGAGCAGGCAGTCTGTCTGTTCTCAGATCTCAACCTCCGCGTTGGGAGATCCACGGCTCTCCCCAAAGCTGTCAGACAGAGTCGTTCACGTCTGCACCGGCCCCCACTGCTTCCCCTGTTGGTCTTCAGCTGTGCACTGTCCCCAGAGGTGGAGACTACAGAGACAGGCAGGCTTCCTTGAGCACCTGTGAGCTCCACCCAGTTCGAGCTTCCCAGCGGCTTTGTTTACCTACTCAAGCCTCAGCAATGGTGGGCACCCCTCCCCCAGCCTCGCTGTTGCCTTGCGGATAGATCGCTGCAGACTGCTGTGTTAGCAGTGAGGGACGCTCCATGGGCGTGGGACCCTCCGGCCAGGTGTGGGATATATTCTCCTGGTGTGCCTGTTTGCTTAAAGCGCACTATTGTGGTGGGAGTTACCCGATTTTCCAGGTGTTGTGTGTCTCATTTCCCCTGGCTAGGAAAAGGGATTCCCTTCCCCCTTGAGCTTCCAGGTGAGGCGATGCCTCGCCCTTCTTCAGCTCTCGCTGGTCAGGCTGCAGCAGCTGACCAGCACCGATTGTCTGGCACTCCCTAGTGAGATGGCCCCAGTACCTCAGTTGAAAATGCAGAAATCACCGGTCTTCTGTGTTGCTCGCGCTGGGAGTTGGAGACTGGAGCTGTTCCTATTCGGCCATCTTGCTCCGCCCAGATCGATAACTCTGTTTTTTTATGTCCTTCCCTTAAAGAGATCGTTACATATTTTTGGCCTAGCATCCATGTACTGTAACACTTCTGTCTCAATGTTGTTCACAGAAAGCAATGTGAAATATCTGTGGCCCCATCAACTGTATGATGTAACCCTCCTGTCTTCCCTGGCTTTACCAAAATTAAAAATTTTGAAATATCATTGGGCTCAGCATGTGGGTGACGTGACTCTTCTTTCCTATCTTGGCCCTACCCACAGAGTGTCTGATGACTGTATCCAACACACAAGTGGTAGTATTCATCTGCCTGCTTTCTGTCCACAGACTTCAATGTAACATACCTCTGGGCCTAACTCCTAGGTGACATGTCTCTCTTTTTTCTCCTGCGTTCTATCCACACTGAGAATCATGATGTAACACTTGACCTAGCATCTAGGTAATGTAACTCTCCTGTCTTGGTTCTGCCCACAGAGATGATTATGATATATAGCCTTGACTAGCCACTAGGATATATGACTCTCCACTTATATTAGATACCTAGCCAAAGAAGGCATTTTGCATATCACTGGGATTGTCACCAAAGTGACTTAACAATCCAGCCTGGGTCGTTTCCTCAGGTGTTGTTGTAGCATAATGCTTTATCCAGAAATCAAGAGATGTGATGAGACTGTGACATATGCCCCTGCCCAGCACCAAAGTGATTTGACTGGGATGTCTAGGCTCAGCTCACAGATAGGATTGTGATACTATCACTGGACCCAGCATCTATATGATGGTGATTTTATTCTCTCACTTACTGCTGTCAGTGGGGGGCATTGTAATCTATCCTTGGCCCTACACCCAAGTAATGTAATTATCCTCTTCTGCCTTGTCACTGACCACAAGGGTTATTGTGAAATATTGCTGGGTCCAATGCAAAATCATATAACTCTCTTGCCTTTGTCTTACCTATATGGAGCATTGTGTTATATCTCTGTGCCCATCATCTTGTCTTTCCTGGTCCCTGCTTACATGAGGAATTGTGCCATATTGCTAGACTTTGCACCTAACTAATGCAAATCATCTCTTCTTTCTATGTTCTGTCTATAGGGAAGATTGTGATGTATCATGAAGCCTTACACCAACATGATGTTATACTTTTCCTACAGCTTAACCCTCAGAAGACATTGTGACACATTGCAGAGCCCAGCACAAAGTGGAAATGAGTGTCTTGCATTAGCCCTGCTCACAGCCAGCACTGTGACATATGCATGTTAACTATTTGTTGTTACTGGTCTCATCAAGTATGTGATGTGACTCCTTTTTTTTCACCTAAGCTTTATATTTAAAAGAAATTTAGTTATATCTCTGGGCCCAGCAAGTAGGTGATGTAACACTTCTCTTTTGCTTGGGTATTTCCTACAGAAGCAATAGTGACTAATTGTTGAGCACAGCACAGATGTGATGTGATTCTCTTTCCTGGATGTAGCCCACAGGAGTTTTTGGGACATATCTTTGGGCCCATCACCTAAGTGATGTGACTCTCCTCCTCCACCTTGGCCCTGTCCACAATAGGGAATGTGACATATTGCAATGTTCCAGAACTTAGGTAATATGATACTCTTTTCATTTCTTTGCACAGCTCATATGGATGATTGTGAAAAATACCTGTGTCCAGCTCCTAGTTTATGTCACATTGAGATCACATTAATCTTTTTTTCATGGGTCAGTGTGATATATTGCTGGGCTCAGCAACAAAGTGTTGTGACTCTTCTGTTTTGATCCTGCCTACAGGTTACATTATGACTATCTCTGGCCCAATACCAAGGCTATTTGACTCTCCTTTCCTACTTGGGCTCTTCCCACAAGATGGACTGTGATGGGCCGGGCGCGGTGGCTCAAGCCTGTAATCCCAGCACTTTGGGAGGCCGAGACGGGCGGATCACGAGGTCAGGAGATCGAGACCATCCTGACTAACACAGTGAAACCCCGTCTCTACTAAAAATACAAAAAAAAAAAAAAAAACTAGCCGGGCGAGGTGGCGGGCGCCTGTAGTCCCAGCTACTCGGGAGGCTGAGGCGGGAGAATGGCGCAAACCCGGGAGGCGGAGCTTGCAGTGAGCTGAGATCCGGCCACTGCACTCCAGTCCGGGCGACAGAGCGAGACTTCGCCTCAAAAAAAAAAAAAAAAAAAAAAAAAAAAAAAGATGGACTGTGATGTATCACTGAGCACAGAACCTAGGTGATGTTACTCTCCTCTTCTACTTGTCTCTTCAGAGAGATGGCATTGTGACATATAACTAGGAACAGAACTCATAATGTGACTCTCCTTTTTTTCCCTAAGTTTTATCCATAGGTGAAATTGCAACATATTTATGGGTCTGTCATCTAGGTGATGTAACATTCCTAACTGGGTCCTCCTCTTAAATAGTAAAAATCTGAAAACCCAGCACTTACATGATATGACTCTATACTGGTTGGGCCCTCACCACAAGAAAAATTGGAATGTGTCACTTGACTCAGAATCTAAGTAATGTGATACTATTCTCTTGCTTGTGTCCTGAATAAGCAGGGTATTATGGCGTATTGCTGGGTATGATACCTAGGCGATGTGATTATCTTGCCTGGCTCTCCCAAAGGTGTATTATGTCATATCTGCTGATCCATCATTTGTGTGATGTGGCTTTCATCTTATACCTGGGCCCTGGCAAAAGGAAGGATTGTGACATATTTCTAGACATTTTATCCATGTGATACAAGATTTTTCTCTTGTCTTGGTGCTGCCCATAGAGTACTATGTGACATATCATTTGGCCCTGCATCTAGTTTATGTGACTCTCCTGCCTGAATCCTACCTACAGGAGTGTTATAAAACATCTTTTTTGTTCATTATCAAATGATTTGAATGTCCTCTTTGGGCTGGATTCTGTTTAAATAAAGGCAGGGGTTGGGGAGTGTTGTGCTAAATCACTGGACCCAGCACCTAGGTGATGTGACTACTTTCTCTTGGCTGGGTCTGAAATACATTGTGACATATCATTTGACCCAGCACCTAAAGGATGAAATGCCCTTGCCTGTGCCCTGCACACAGAAAACTTTGTGATATAATTCTTCACCCATCATCTAGATGATGTGACTCTCATATTCTGTCTGCATTTCTACACACAAGAACAATTGTGACATTTTGCTGGCCCCAGCAACCAAGTGATGTGACTCTCCTACCTGGGCCTTGCCTACAGTGAACATTATAACATCACTAGTCCCAGGACTGCCACAATGTGATTCTGCTGCCTGTACCTTACTTTCAGTAAGGGATAGTAAAAAAATCTCTGGCCAATCACTCAGGTGATTTGATGTTTTTGCCTTGTTCCTGTCCTCAGGAAAGGTTTGGACATATCCCTGGATCACCACTCAGGTGACTCTCCTGCTCACTTTTTACTCACTTGTGGAATTGTAACATACCATGGCATTATCACAGAGGCATAGTGGACTAGGCAGTACAAGAGATACTATCTCTCATCTTTAGCTTAGAAAAGCAGGTAAGATCCTGGACCTCCTCTTTGTGTGAATGTCACAGAAAATTACCACTTTCTCACATATTATAAAGCCCATGATAGTAAAGTGTATCATCACAAGGCTCAGCACTTAGGTGAGAGTGTGTCTCTCATAGACACAACCCATCAACCCTTAGGATTGTCACCCTCACAAGTAGACAGAGATCACCAGTGAAATCCTGAATTACATATGACATAGTCCACAGTAGAAAATTATGGTAGTCATATGTGAACATTTGGTTGAGATAGTGACTAACTCAGTTCATAGGCAGGTTAAGTAACTGAACTCATATAAAGGCAACTGGAGAGCCATTGAGTCTCATACCTGGACTTAGATCAGCAGGTAATGTTATGAAATCATAACAGCACCAAAGTATCAGAGCAAATTTAGACTCTCATGAATACCACATAAAATTCTCAGGTGGTACAGAGAACATCCTAACAGAACACAACATAGAGGTGGAATTGTGACTCTCCTATACACACCCAGCAGGTAGCAAAGATTGTTATATTTTTACATGAATGCATCCTACTGCTGAGGTTCTAAATGTCATACCAAGAAGCTGTGGAAGTTTGCAAAATTGACTTTCATATGTGAATCCAGTTCACAGGTGAGACTGTGACTCTGAGACCAAGATTTAACAATTTGAAGCTATGACTTTACAGAGTCACAAAGAAGCAAAGACAGGAGTTGGGATTGAGACTTTCATTCATGGAACCAGTGCAGTGCATAGATTGTGACTCGTGTACTTAGACCCAGCATACAGGAAGCATTGACTCTCGTATCTATAGCTGAGATAGATGTAAGATTCTTAATTTTATCTCTATTTTCCTTTAGGTATAATTATGACATATACCTCTTTTCAGACCCTGAGTGAATTTACTCTCCAGCCTGGGCCCAGCCCACAGATGGGATTCTGATATATTGCTGGAGCCACAACATAGGTAGCTGATGTGACTTTATTCACATACCTGCCTTGGTGCTACCCACAAAGATCATTAGAATATGCTACTGAATACTGCATATAAGTTATGTGACTCTCCTGACAAGGTCCTGCCCACAGGACTATTGTAAAATATTGTGGGGTCCACCTTGCATGTGATGTATCAATAACTCTCCTGATTGAGCCCTGCCTACAAAGGGCATTATGATATCCAGGTGATGTGACTGTCTTCTTTTGCCTGATTCCTGCACACACACACACACACACACACACACACACACACACACACACACACACACACACATAACCTGTAACAGATCATTGGATCCAGAGACTAGCTGATGTTACTTTGTTACTTTTCTTTTCTTCCTAGGTTCTTCTCCCAGAAGAATATTGTAACATATCACTTGGTCCAACACCAAAGTGATGTTACTCTTTTGACTTGGTCCTGACCTCAGAAGGCATTGTGACATATTGGTAAGCCCGGAACAAAGGTGAGGTGGGTGTCCTGTCTGGACCTGGCTCACACAGATCATAGTAATATATCTCATAGCCCACAACATATTTTATATTATTCTCTTTTCTTAACTGGACTTTGCACATAAAAGGAATTGTGACATTTCTGTTCTCAGTGCCTATGTGATTGGATTCTCTTATCTTTGCCTGACACTTGAAGGGAGAGTGACTTATGGCTAGAACCAGGAAATAGATGATGTAATTATTCTGCTGGGAACTACTCTAAGGGTATATTGTGAAATATCTGTGGACCCATCATTTGAGTAATCTGACTTTCTTTTTTTAAGTGAGTCCTTTCCACAGTGAAAATCACGACAAATCACTTTTCTCAGCACCTAAATGATGTGACTCTCTCCCAGGGACTGGTTTGCATTCAAAAGGGTAATTGCAATATATTGCTAGGTACAGCCCCTAGGTTATGTGTTTATCCTCTTCTTCCTGATCCCTACATAAAGAGAGCAATTTGATGTATTTCCAGGCCCCTTTCCAGGAGCTGATATGAATCTCCTGCATGGGACTTCTCCTCAAAAGGCTTTGTATCATATCACTGGGCTCAACATTTAAGTAATGTTATTCTCCTACTTTCCCTGAACCCTTCATACATTGGGTATTGTTATATATAACTGAATCCAAAGCCTTGCTGATGCAACAATTTTTTTCCAGCCCTGCCCTCAGAAGTATTATGACATACTTTTTCATCCATTACCTAGGTTGTGTGACTCTCATCATATGCCTAGGCTCTGCCAAAAGAAAGAATTTTGAAATACTTCTGGACTCAGCACTTTGGTGATTTAAATGTCTTCTGCCTTTACCTTGTCCAAAGAGAAGATTGTGTCATATCCCTAGTCCTACACCCAAGTAATGTCATTCTCCTCACTCCCTTTCCTCAGGTGGAATTGGGACACATGACTAGACTCAGCTCACAGGCATGATGATGATGCCTATACCTTAAACCAGCCATTAAGAGAGATACTGTTTCTCATAGCTAAATTTAGAGAAACAGGTAAGATCCTCACTGTCCTCTTTATACAAAGGTAGTAGTGGATTACTACCCTCTATACCCTACAGAGTCCTTAGTTGGTAAACAGTATCATAATAGGGTTCAGTACAAATGTGAAATTTTGTCACTTGTATGCACACCCCACTAAGAGTTACAATTGTTACCTTCACATTTGTACAGAACCCACTGGTGAGGTACTGAATCTTACAAGCAGTTGAAGTCTACAGTTAAAATTGTGACAGTCAGGCTGAGGTGGGTGGATCATGAGGTCAGGATATTGAGACCATCTTGGCTAACATGGTGAAACACCATCTCTACTAAAAATACAAAAAAATAGCTGGATGTGGTGGCAGGTGCCTGTAGTCCCAGCTACACAGGAGACTGAGTCAGGAGAATGGCATGAACTTGGGAGGCAGAACTTGCAGTGAGCCAAGATTGCAACACTGCACTCCAACCTAGGCAACAGAGTGAGACTCCACCAAAGAAAAAAAACAAGTACTGTCAAATGTGAATTTGGCAACAGGATAGATAGTGTGTCATTCCTAAACCTAAACCTATCTCATAAGCAGAGTGAGAACTCTTATATCTGGATCCAGTCAATTAGACAGATGTTGCCTCTCATACCTGGATGTCAGAAAAGATTGCAAGTCTTATGCATACTCTCAAGCCTTCAGGTGGTACTCAGGATCTAACACAAGGGTAAGACTGACATTTTTATGCAAATCCAGGTAAAGATTTTTTCCTGTCAATGACTTTCATGAGTTGAGAAAAAGAAGGCATCAGATGATCAAACTTCTCCAAGCTAAAGGAGGAAGTTCAAACTCATTGCGAAGAAGCTATAAACCTTGAAAAAAGATTTGATGAATGCCTAACTAGAATAATCAACGTAGAGAAGTCCTTAAAAGACCTGATAGAGCTGAAAACCATGACATGAGAACTACGTGACAAATGCACAAGTTTCGGTAACCAACTTGATCAAATAGAAGAAAGAGTATCAGTAATTGAAGATCAAATGAATGAGATGAAGTGAGATGAGTAGTTTAGAGAACAAAGAGTAAAAAGACATGAACAAAGCCTCCAAGAAATTTGGGACTATGTGAAAAGACCAAATTTACATCTGATTGGTGTACCTGAAAGTGACTGTGAGAACAGAACCAAGGTGGAAAACATTCTGCAGGATATTATCCAGGAGGACTTCCCCAACCTAGAAAGGAAGGCCAGCATTCAAACTCATGAAATACAGAGAACACCACAAAGATACTCCTCGAGAAGAGCAACTCCAAGACACATAATTGTCAGATTCACCATAGTTGAAATGAAGGAAAAAATGTTGAGGGCAGCCAGAGATAAAGGCCGGATTACCCACAAAGGGAAGCCCATCAGAATAACAGCGGATCTCTTGGCAGAAACTGTACAAGCCAGAAGAGAGTGGGGCCAATATTCAACAATCTTAAAGAAAAGGACTTTCAACCGAGAGTTTCATATCCAGCCAAAATAAGCTTCATAAGTGTATGAGAAATAAAATCCTTTACAGGCAAACAAATGTTGAGAGATTTTTGTCACCACTGGGCCTGCCCTACAAGACCTCCTGAATTAAGGATGACATACGGAAAGGAACACCCAGTACGAGCCACTGCAAAATCATGCCACACTGTAAAGACCATTGATGTTAGGAAGAAACTGCATCAACTAATGAGCAAAATAACCAGCTAACATAATAATGATGGGATCAAGTTCACACGTAACAATATTAAGCTTAAATGTAAATAGGATAAATCCTCCAATTAAAAGACACAGTCTGGCAAATTGGATAAAGTCAAGACCCATCAGTGTGCTGTATTCAGGAGACCCATCTCATGTGCAGAGACACACATAGGCTCAAAATAAAGCGTGCAGGAAAATCTACCAAACAAACGGGAAAAAAAACAGGGGTTGCAATCCTAGTCTCTGATAAAACAGACTTTAAACCAACAAAGATCAACAGAGACAAAGAAGGTCATTACATAATGGTAAAGGGATCTATTCAACAAGAAGAGTTAATTATCCAAAACATATATGCACCCAATATAGGATCACCCAGATTCATAAAGCAAGTCCTTAGAGACTTACAAAGAGACTTAGACTCCTACACAATAATAATGGGAGATTTTAACACCCCACTGTCAACATTAGGCAGATCAATGAGACAGAAGGTTAACAAGGGTATCCAGGAATTGAACTCAACTCTGCACCAAGTGGACCTAATAGACATCTACAGAACTCTCCACCCCAAATCAACAGAATATACATTCTTCTCAACACCACATTGGACTTATTCCAAAATTGACCACATAGTTGGAAGTAAAGTACTCCTCAGCAAATGTAAAAGAACAGAAATTATAACAAACTGTCTCTCAGAACACAGTGCAATGAAACTAGAACTCAGGATTAAGAAACTCACTCAAAACCGCTGAACTACATGGAAACTGAACAACCTGCTCCGGAATGACTACTGGGTACATAATGAAATGAAGTCAGAAATAAAGATGTTCTTTGAAACCAATGAGAACAAAGATACAACATACCAGAATCTCTGGGACACATTTAAGGCCATGTGTAAAGGGAAATTTATAGCACTAAATGCCCAAAAGAGAAAGCAGAGAAGATCTAAAATTGACACCATAACATGACGATAGATACCCTGTGTGGGAGTCTAAGTCTCCTTGTCAGTCTCTAAAAGAACTACAGAAGCAAGAGTAAACACATTCAAAAGCTAGCAGAAGGTGAGAAATAACTAAGATCAGAGCAGAGCTGAAGGAGACAGAGACAGAAAAAACACTTCAAAATGTCAATGAATCCAGGAGCTGGTTTTTTGAAAGATCAACAATTGATATATCGCTAACAAGATTAATAAAGCAAAAAAGAGAGAAGAATCAAATACACACAATAAAAATGATAAAGGGGATATCACCACCAACCTCTCAAAGATAAAAACTACAATCAGAGAATATTATAAACACCTCTATACAAATAAGCTAGAAAAACCTAGAATAAATGGATAACATACACTCTCCCAGGACTAAACCAGGAAGAAGTCGAGTACCTGAATAGGCCAATAACAGGCTCTGAAATTGAGGCAATAATTAATCGGCTACCAACAAAAAAAGTCCAAGACCAAACGGATTAACAGCCAACTTCTGCCAGAAGTACAAGGAAGAGCTGCTACTATTTATTCTGAAATTATTCCAATCAATAGAAAAAGAGGGAATACTCCTTAACACTCCGGTTCCTTTGACAAACCAGACAACAACAAGATTTTATAAGGCCAACATCATCCTGATACCAAAGCCTGGCAGAGACACAACAAAAAAAAGAGAATTTTAGACCAATATCCCTGATGAACATCGATGCAAAAATCTCCATAAAATACTGGCAAACTGAATCCAGCAGGACATCAAAAAGCTTATCCACCGTGATCAAGTGGACTTCATCCCTGGGATGCAAGGCTGGTTCAATATATGCAAATCAATAAATGTAATCCAGCAGGTAAACAGAACCAAAGACAAAAATCACCTTATTATCTCAATAGATGCAGAAAAGGCCTTTGACAAATTTCAACAGCGCTTCATGCTAAAAACTCTCAATAAATTCGGTATTGATGGAACATATCTCAAAATAATAAGAGGTTTCTTTTTTTTTTTTGACAAACCCACAGCGAATATCATACTGAATGGGCAAAAACTGGAGGAATTTCCCTTGAAAATTGACACAAGAGAGGGATGCCCTCTCTTGCCACTCCTATTCAACACAGTGTTGGAAATTCTGGCCAGCACAATCAGGCAAGAGAAAGAAATCAAGGTTATTCAATTATGAAAAGAAGAAGTCAAAGTGTCCCTGTTTGCAGATGACATAATTGTATATTTAGAAAATCCCATTGTCTCAGCCCAAAATTTTCTTAACCTAATAAGCAACTTCAGCAAAGTCTCAGGATACAAAACAATATGCAAATTTGCAAGCATTCTTATACACCAATAACAGACAGAGAGCCAAATCATGAATGAACTCCCATTCACAATTGCTTCAAAGAGAATGAAATACCTAGGAATCCAACTTACAAGGGTTGTGAAGCACCTCTTCAAGTAGACTTATAAACCACTCCTCAATGAAATAAAAGAGGAGACAAACTAATGGAAGAATATTCCATGCTCATGGATAGAAATAATCAATATCACAAAAACGTCCATACTGTCCAAGGTAACTAATGCCATCCCCATTAAGTTACCAATGACTTTTTTTCCCAGAATTGGAAAAGCTACTTTAAAGTTCATATGGAACCAAAAAAGGGCCCCCATTGCCAAGACAATCCTAAGCTAAAAGAACAAAGCTGGAGGCATCACACTACTTGACTTCAAACTATGCTACAAGGCTACAGTAACCAAAACAGCAAGGTACTGGTACCAAAACAAAGATATAGACCAATGGAAGAGAATAGAGCTCTCAGAAATAACAACACACATCTACACCATCAACCATCTGATCTTTGACAAACCGGACAAAAACAAGAAATGGGGAAATGATTCCCTATTTAACAAATGGTGCTGGGAACACTGGCTAGCCACAAGTAGAAAGTTGAAATTGGATCCCTTCCTTACTCCTTATTCAAAAATTAATTAAAGATGGATTAGAGGCAGGGCACGGTGGCTCAAGCCTGTAATCCCAGCACTTTGGGAGGCCGAGATGGATGGATCACGAGGTCAGGAGATCGAGACCATCCTGGCTAACACGGTGAAACCCCGTCTCTACTAAAAAATACAAAAAAAAAAAAAAAAAACTAGCCAGGCAAGGTGGCAGGCGGCTGTAGTCCCAGCTACTCTGGAGGCTGAGGCAGGAGAATGGCGTAAACCCGGGAGGTGGAGCTGGCAGTGAGCTGAGATCCAGCCACTGCACTCCAGCCTGGGTGACAGAGCAAGACTCTGTCTCAAAAGATATGATGGATTAGAGACTTAAATATTAAACCTAAAACTGTAAAAACCCAAGAAGAAAACCTAGGCAATACCATTCAAGTCATAGGCATGTGCAAGGACATGAATGTCTAAGACACAAAAAGCAATGAGAACCAAAGCCAAAATTGACCAATGGGGTGTAATTAAACTAAAGAGCTTCTGCACAGCAAAAGAAACTACCATCTGAGTGAACAGTCACCCTACAGAATAAGAGAGCATTTTTACAATCTACTCATCTGACAAATGGCTAATATCCAGAACTCACAAGAAACTCAAACAAATTTACGAGAATAAAAACCCCATCAAAAAGTGGGTGAAGGGTATGAACAGACATTTCTCAAAAGAAGACATTTATGCAGCCAACAGACATGTGAGAAAATGCTCATCATCACTAGCCATCAGAGAAACACAAATCAAAACCCAATGAGATACCATCTCATTGTGAGATGACGACCATTGAATGGTGATCATTAAAAAGTGAAGAAACAACAGGTGCTCGAGAGGATGTGAAGAAATAGGAATTCTTTTACATTGTTAGTGGGACAGTAAACTAGTTCAACCATTGTGGAAGGCAGTGTGATGATTCCTCAAGGATCTAGGACTAGAAATGTCATTTGACCCAACCATGCCATTACTGGTATATACCCAAAGGATTTTAAATCATGCTGCTCCAAAGACACATGCACGCATATGTTTATTGTGGCACCATTCACAATAGTAAAGACTTGGAACCAACCCAAATGTCCATCAATGACAGACTGGATTAAGAAAATGTGGCACATATACACCATGGAATACTATGCAGCCATAAAAAGGGATGAGTTCCTGTCCTTTGTAGGGACATGGATGCAGCTGGAAGCCATAATTCTCAGCAAACTCTCACAAGAATAGAAAACCAGACACCACATGTTCTCACTCATAGGTGGGAACTGAACATTGAGAACACTTGGATACAGGAAGGGGAACATCACACACTGGGGCCTGTTGTGGGGTCGGGGGAGTGGGGAGGGATAGCATTAGGAGATATACCTAATATAAATGATGAGTTAATGGGTACAGCACACCAACATGCCACATGTATACATACGTAACAAACCTGCACGTTGTGTACATGTACCCTAGAACATAAAGTATAATAATAATAATAATAATAATAATAATAATAATAATAACAATAAAGATTTTCTCCTGTCACAAGAATAGAGCCCACAGTTGAGGTATTGAATCTTATACCCAGAGGTAGCCAAAAGTTGGAAAATTAACTCTCATATAAAGATTTGTTCCATAGGTGGAATGATTATTCTCAGACCAAGATTCAGCACATCTGCGAGGGTGAGACGTTCCTAAGAGGTAATAGTTTGTAGTCTCTCTGTAAAGCCCTCTGCTGAGTGTCATAACAGATCTCAGAAGCCAGGTAAGATTGAGTATCTCATATGTCCACTTCAATGACAGGATTTTCCACGTTGTGACATAGCTCTACACCAATCACACAGGCGATGTGACTCTCTACCCATCTGGTTTCTGCTCACAGGAGGCATTGACATATGACTGAACCAAGAGATTTTACTCTGCTTTCCTGATGCCCACAGGTGACATCGTGATTTATCATTCAGCTCTTACCTATCTGATGTGACAGCTCTCTTTGGGTTCTGCATTCAGCAGGTATTGCGATATAGCTGGTATCCACACTTAGGTAATTTGACTCTCCTCTACTCCTTGGGCTCTTGCCAATGAGGAATTGGAAAGATTCATGTATTACTAGGCCCAGCAGTTAGGTAATGTGACTCCCATCTCCTACCTAAGCCTGCATCCATTTTGTATTTTGGATTGTGTATTTTGGATACTGTTATACATTGCTGAACATGACACCTAAAAGATGGTAGGCACCTTGCTCACAGAGACCTTTGTGAGATATTTCTGCATCCCCTACCCAGGAGATGTGTCTCTTCTCTTCTTCCTGCATCCTTCCCACAGGAAAAACTGTGACATATCACTGTGCCCAAAAGCCAAGTCATGAGTCTCTTCAACATGGGTTTTGCCCACAGAAGAGATGGTAATATATTGCTGAGCTCAGCACATAGGTTATTAGACTGCTTATTCTGCTTTGTTTTCAAGAGGGAATTTAACATATCCCTGGCTGAACACTTGAGTGATGTGATTGTCCTGCCTAGTCACTGCCTTTGGGGAAGATTGTGACATATACCTGGCCTAACACGGAGGTGATGTGGCTCTTCTGCTTACTCCCTATTGACAAGTAAGATTGTGACATAGACCTTGGCCCAGCTCAAAGTGTGATGATGACTCTCATAGTTAAAGTCTGGCAATAGGAGAGATACTGTCTCTCATAGCTAAGTTTGGGAAAACCTGTAATATCCAGAGTATCCTCTTTGTAAAAATGCCATAGAAGATTAACGTTCTCTTGTACATTTTATTATAAAGTTCTAGGGTGGTACAGAGAGTTTTATAAAGAGAGAAAACACAGGTGAAATTTTCTTATATGCATACCACATCAACCTTTAATACTGTCATTCTCTCCCATGAGTAGGGCTCATTGATGAGGCCCTGGATCTCATGTGTGAATGCAGTCCACGTTTGGAATTTTGTCTGTTACATGTGCAAGTCGGGATCTTGATTCATTACTAAACTTAGCTCACAGAAACTCTCATATCCAAACCTAGCCATTGGAGAGATGTTGACTCTCATACTCAGGTTTATTGCCACAGATGTAATCATAAGTCTGTACATACACACTCTCATGAATAACACCCTTAGGTGGTACAGAGAGTGTTCTAACAGAATCCAGCACACTGTTGAGATTGTGACACTCTTGTTTTCACCCAGCTAACCATAAAGACTGTCATAATTCTGGACAAATACAACATACTGTTGTTCTGAATCTCATACTCAAAGGCAATTGAAACCTGGAAAAATTGAATCTTATATGTGGATCTGTTCTGCAGGTAGGTTGGTGACTCTCAGACTAAGATTTAACACACCTGTCAGTCCGTGACTCCACTAAGGGGACACAATTTATAGGAGAGATTGAAGCTGTCATTCACAGAGGCAGTTCACCTTTGAGACTGTGAATTATGCACTTAGACTCAACATACAGGAGGTGTTGACTTTCCTACATAAAACTGAAACTTTTGAAAGATTGTTAATCTTATTCCTGGGACTTTCTGTAGATGTTGTGACATATGTCTGTAGGGCACATGAGTTATTGAATCTCCTTCATGTTCCCAGCACAGTGGTGACATTGTGAAATATTGCTGGCCCCTACAAACAATTTATGTAACTCTCCTGCCTGTGATGTGTCTGGATAGTCCATTGTGAAATATTGCTGGGTCCAACACCCAGATGATATAACTCTCATTCCTAAGCCCTACACACTAAGAGCATTGTGACTATCTCTTGCTCAGCACACAGGTTTTCTGACTTTCTTTTTCTGACTGGTTGCTGCTCACAGTGGGAATTTTGACATATTACTGCACCCAGAATCTTCCTGAAGTTACTCTTTTCTTCCTATCTTATTCCCTCAGAATAGATTGTGACATATTATTAGGCCAAGGTGACTTTACAATTTTGCCTTTGTCATGCCTGCAGGAGGCACTGTGACATATAGCTGGGCCCGGGAAAAAGGTGAGATGAGTCTCCTGCCTGGAATCTTTTTAAAGAAAGAGTTGTGACATATCACTGAACATATCTACTATTTAAAGTGATTCTTGCTTTTTACCTGGACTTTGTGCATAGGAGAGATTGTGACATATCTCTGGGCCCAGCATCAAGGTAATGTTACTATCCTTTCCTGGCTGAGCTATGTCAGATAAGACAATGACTTATCACTGACATCAACACAGGGTTGATATGATTCTTCTGCCTGGTTCCTGATCAAAGGGGGCATTGCAACACCGTTATAGGCTTATCACTGTTTGATGAAACTTATGTGTCTTATGTAGACTATGTCCACAAGAAACATTGTGACAAGTAGCTGGTCTAAGAAACAAGATGACATGACTTTTCTCTCCTGCTTAGGCTCGTATTTACTGTGTATTGTGCTACATAAAAGTAGTCAACACCAAGGTGATGTAAATATCTTACATGGGACCACCACACAGGTGTATTTTAACACAATTATTTTTTCATTTATTACCTAGGTGATATTGAGAGAAGTTAGCTAACTTGCCTTATGTAGACAGCAAGGGAAGGGTCCCCAGAGAGCCCCTGACCCACAAG
Source organism: Rhinopithecus roxellana (assembly GCF_007565055.1). NCBI lineage: Eukaryota > Metazoa > Chordata > Mammalia > Primates > Cercopithecidae > Rhinopithecus > Rhinopithecus roxellana. Next base: position 945,031 of record NC_044570.1, read on the forward strand.
TCAGTGCCTCACCCCCATATAACATAGAAAGAAGCCTGGGAAAAAAATCAAGTTGCAGGCATGGATAAGGAAACTATAACAGGGGTTGTGCCTGAAGACATGCCCACAGACGCACAGATAAGAAAGCCTGTGGCCCATTTGGACAAAAACTTGCACAAACCTCCAGCTTACTCAGACACAGAAACACAGCCTGACATAGCAGTGCCTTTGTTGTTCCTTCTTCATTTGTTCACTGGGCACAAACACAGTGGACTCTGGTGTGTTCTGGTGGGCAGCTTACTTGTTTACTTTCCTTTTTGGATTATAAGCCCAACCTCTATAAATCATTTCTGTCTCTGATTGATCCTAAGCCAAGATCCTTGGCCAAATTTTCACTTCAACCTCTGATTGGTCTTAAGTCAAGATCCTGGGTCAAGTTGAAACATGCATTTTTTAAGACAGCATGAAGACTAAGCACATTCCTTTCTGTCCACAACCCCTACAAGCCCAGGATCCCAACCTCATAGTGGGCAACCCATTTGGAGCCTCCTCTCCACTGGCAGAGAATTTTCTTATTTTGCTTATTAAACTTTCACTCCAACATCACCCTATGTCCTCACTCCTTAATCTTCTTGGATATAGAATCAAGGGATACTGTCTCAGACATTGAAGCTGCTATGTCATAGTGTATTATGGAGACTACAGCATTATGACTCTTATCATCTCCCCAAGCCATGCCAAAAGAAGGATTGTGAAATATCAGTTGACAAAGCATGTAGGTGATGTGACTTTTTTTTTTTCTGGTTCCTTGCATATTTTGTATATTTGGACATATTGCTGGGTCCAAAATTTAGAGGGCAAGAGGCTCCTGCCTGCACTCAGGCCACACGGGACCTTATAGCATATCTTTGGATCCATCATTTAAAATGTTACTCTTTTTTTTTTCTTTTTTCTTGCTGATTCCCTGTTCACAGGAAGAATTGTGACATATGCCTCATTCCAGCAACCAGATGAAATCTGTCTGGACCTTGCCAACAGAAGGCATTGTAATGTATCATGAGACTTAATATGTAGGTAATGTGATTATTCTTTTTTGCCCGGCTTTCAGAAGAGGATTGCAAAATATCTTTGGAGAGGCACACAGGTGATTATGTGACTCTCCGGCCTGGTCCCTGCCCTTAGGGTGTCATAGCATTGGTAAGGAATCACAGAGACCGATGGAGTTGATGAGGAAATATATTATTTAGATGCACCTGCCAATCAGATTTATATCAAAGGGTCTGAGCCCAGAACAAATAGTTAAGTTCCCTTTAAGCATCCATGGGACATGGGACTGGGGGAGATCTGTGCAGGGGGAAACGTATTAGAGAAGCAAGAAACAAAGACAATTGTTTAATTAATTGAGACAAGCATTACATCATTTCTTACTTTTCAAGGAAAAACATGCTTTACAACTTGAGTTTATCTGTCTAGTGACCTTGCAGTTGCACAGCTAGAGAAACAGGATCTTCAGTATGACTGGGAAAGGAGGAGAGATAAGGCTGACTGGCCACAGAAAAACAGGTGTTAATTTTTAAATGACTCCAGTCATTTCTTAGGGGGAATTTGATTTTCTTACAGGCAACTGAGTTTCTGCTTACACTTTCTCTAATTTATTTTAATTCCTTTCCATCCTCCCTTTGGTGCTTTTTATAACAAAGATGTTAATAGAAAGTGTCACTATTTGCTACCTTTTCATGGAGTTGAGCTTATTCTTCTACCGGCAGTGGCTGATATTCAGCTAATGCCATCAACTCTACTGTAGTTTTTCACGTTATTATTGCCTCCGTAGGTGACTGAATACTTTTAATAAACAGGGGCAAAAGGCAAGGGAAGATAAGGCAGATGCTAACCATAATCAAGGACTCACCAATGAGGGTTTTGAATTCTCCAAAGGTTGAGAACCATCCTTCAAACAAGGAACCCAGCAACCACTGGACAAGCTCTGAATTGGAATATGGAACAATTTGTGCATTTTAGCTGTGATTTTTGTCAGAAGAACCTGCTCCCAACGATTAACGTGGGTACTTTTCTATTTCCTAGGCATCTTGGCTGGTTTGAGAATTAAAGGGAAAGAGTACAAGAGAGAAAAATTTAAAGCTGGGGGTCCAGGGCTGACATCACATATTGGCAAGGTCTGTGATGCTCTTCGAGCTGTAAAACCAGCAAGTTTTTATTAGTGATTTTCAAAAGGGGAAGGCCTGCATGAATAGGGTGTAGGTCACAGAGATCACATACTTCACAAGGTAATAAAATATCACAAAGCAAGTGGAGGCAGGGTGAGATCACAGATCACAGGACCACAGGATAGGGTGAAACTGAAATTGTTAATGAAGTTTCAGGCACGCATTGTCATTGATAACATCTTATCAGGCGACTGAGTTTGAGAGCAGACAACCTGTCTCACCAAAATTTATTAGATGAGGATTTCCTCATCCTAACAACCGTGGGAGGGCTACAGGAGACTGGGGCTTATTTCATCCCTTTGGCTTCGACCATAAAAGATGGACGCCTCCTAGGGGGCCATTCATAGACCTACACTCACTGCACATTCTCTTTCTCAGGAATGTTCCTTGCTGAGAAAAAGAATTCAGTGATATTTCTCCTATTTGCTTTTGAAAGCAGAGAAATATGGATCGGTTCCATTCAGCTCACCAACAGCCAGTGCAAGGTTGCCTCCCTTGTTCCCTGAATGTAACAGTTACCTGTTCTTTTTTCAAGATGCCCAGATTTCATATTGTTCGAACACATATACTCTACAAACAATTTGTGCAGTTAGCACAATCATCACAGGGTCCTCAGATGACATATATCCTCCTCAGTTTGTGAGAGAGATGATGGGATTAAGAGATTAAAGACAAGCACAGGAAATCACAAGAGTATTGATTGGGGAAGTGATAAGAGTCCATGAAATCTTCACAGTTTATGTTCAGAGACTGCACTAAAGACAAGCATAAGAAATTATAAAAGCATTAATTTGGGGAACTAATACATGTCAATGAAATATTCACAATTTATATTCTTCTGCCACAGCTTCAGTTGGTCCCTCCATTCGGGGTCCCTGACTTCCCACAACAGATTTTTGTGACAGCTTGGCCATTATCATTGATTTCTAGGAAATAGTTATTTTTTATTTGTGTTATTTGTATTGCCAATAATTCTAATGCCACTGATGTTTCATTGTTTGTAATTTCAAGGACTGCCTGCAACCTTATGATGTGATTGAGCATATAGGTTGGGGTGCAGTAACCTCATGACACATATTGTGTCCAGGTAGCTGGCCTATAATATTTAATTATTTTTTCAGGAGGCCATACATTATCTTTCCAGTTTCCTATGTCCATATCTTTTTTGATATTTGTGTCTATTTTGTGATTATGCTTTCTTTTAGTTTTTCTTTTATTTTTATCATAAACTGGATATTCTAAGCATTCCCCTTGTTTTAGAGGGATTAGAAAGAAGGATGGCTTGATTGTTCTTAAAACATGTGTCCTTGTCCATTTAGCTGGCAGTTGCTGATATGCCTATGCTCTACAGATTCAATGTAGATTAGAGGGGTGTGTCTTCCAAGCATTTGGAGTCTCTAGCTGATGCCAAGTGTGGCTTTGAGTAGAGAATCAAGAGAAACTGTTTGGATCTGGTAAGCAGGAGTTTTCTGGGCATTGCTCTATAGAGTTTTGTTTTCAGTGTCATCATAGTACTGTTGCCCTAGGCAAGTTATTTCTCATACTGCCTTTGTGAAAGCCTTTCTCTATTGGTTGATAAGGTACTTTCCAATTATGGAGGATTTTAACTCTGGCTGAGGCTGCTGGTTCACTGGTGGGGTAAGGTAAAGTCAAATTATCTTTTGGCTTTATTAAATTCTTTGCCTCCCATGACCACTGGTCCTCCGTATTAGTTCCTTCACATACATAGCATGAGGAAATTCCTAAGCTGCCCACTATGTTTTCTGCTGGTTGAGAAAATAAGTTTTTGGTTGAAATACTTACAGAGTGACTTACAAACCCAAAATTGTGAGGTTGGATGCATTTGAATTCTTCTAGACTTTTTGAAAATTAGTAGCAGAACTCCAAGGCCTGATACTTATCTATCAATTCATGATAGTGCTGTCTGTCCTGTAGACCAAAAAGGCAGCTCTGGCCTTAAGACAGTAAAATTTAGATGGCAAAATTTTTTTCCCACTCTGTAGGTTGCCTGTTCACTCTGATGGTAGTTTCTTTTGCTTTGCAGAAGTTCTTTAGTTTATTTACATCCCATTTGCCAATTTTGACTTTTGTTGCCATTGCTTTTTGTGTTTTAGACAAGAAGCCCTTGCCCATGTCAATGTCCTGAATGGTATTGCTTGGGTTTTCTTTTAGGGTTTTTATGGTTTTAGGTCATCTGACAAAGAAGTAATATCCAGAACCTACAAAGAACACAAACAAATTTGTGAGAAAAAAAAAAAAAAAAAAACACCACCATCAAAAATTGGGTGAAGCATATGAACAGACACTTCTCAAAAGAAGACATTTATGCAGCCAACAGATACATGAAAAAATGCTCATCATCACTAGCCATCAGAGAAATGCAAATCAAAACCACAATGAGATACCATCTCACATCAATTAGAATGGCGATCATTAAAAAGTCAGGAAACAACAGGTGCTGGAGAGGATGTGGAGAAATAAGAACACTTTTACACTATTGGTGGGACTATAAACTAGTTCAACCATTGTGGAAGACAGTGTGGCTACTGTGAGTACACATGCACATGTATGTTTATTACAGCAGTATTCACAATAGCAAAGAGTTGGAACCAACCCACATGTCCATCAATGGCAGACTGGATTAAGAAAATGTGGCACATATACACCATGGAATACTATGCAGCCATACCAAAAGATAAGTTCATGCCCTTTATAGAGACATGGATGCAGCTGGAAACCATAATTCTCAGTAAACTATCACAAGAACAGAAAATCAAACACCACATGTTCTCACTCATAGGTGGGAATTGAACAATGAGAATATTTGGTCACAGGAAGGGGAAAAATCACACACCGAGGCCTCTTGTGGGGTTGGGGGAGTGGGGAGGGATAGCATTAGGAGATATACCTAATGTTTATGATGCGTTAATGGGTGCAGCACAGCAACATGGCACATGTATACATAGATAACAAACCTGCACGTTGTGCACATGTACCCTAGAACATAAAGCATATAAAAAAAAGACAGCAATATTTAAAGGATTGCCTGTCTTTGTCTTACAATTTGCTTTGACTGACATATTACTTAACAGAGTAGTTCTTCCTGAATATAAGTGTTGGAGCTGTGTTAGGATAGACCATGGAATGTTACAGTCTGGGTATCCTATTTGTGGTTCTCTGTACAGGTTTTTAGGACTGCTACTACTAAGTCTCCCTTATGTTAAACTATTGCAGACTACTTCTGGTTTTTTTGAATTATGAACATACATGGCATGGCAGGCATCAAAGTACAAGGAAATAGGCCCTTCATAGTAGGGAGGTGCTTCTTTCATTGTGGTTATAAGCTCTCCTTTATTTGTTTCTCTGATTTAATATGAACCTCACACCAGAATTCAGAGGGGAAGAGCTTAGAGTTTGTGATAACAAACATATAGCTGATTATTTTCTGAGTCACAGATTGAATAGGTGGTCTGGTTGTATATGCAGATTCTCAACTTGGTTCTTGCACATTCATAATAGGTATGCTGCAGTAGAGTTTTAAATATGGTATTCCTTACCTAGGTAGTGTGTACACAGTATGGACATCCTTTTATAAATTTTTCCTTTTTTTTAGTGTAGGCAGAAATGTTAACAACATTAGCATATGTAATAGAAACATGCTTATACTACACATGGGCAAGGCAAACCTTCCTCTGGGTATAGACATTTGCAGCATTTGCAGTAATAACATAACAACAGAACAATCCGTTTGACAGAATTATAACTGGTCTTATAAATTGTATCCACATTTACTTATCTGCAGATTGTCTTCTTGCCTTCAGCTGTGCACAGACTAGTTAGTTTCTGGGATGTGACTAGAGTAGAGCTTGCGGGATCCTCAATCTTCAGCTGTGCGTAGATTGAACAGCCTCCAGTGTGGTCAGAGCAGGGCAGTTGTCCTTCTTACCAGTGGTTGGGTTTTGTCATAGAACTATTTGAGTGGGGTGATCTCAGTCTTGCTGGCTAATCCACTGGTTGTCATTGAGAGTCACTGTTGTGACTGGTTTCTGCTGGCTATGGTGAATCCAAGGTTTGACACTTGCAACTTTAACAGCAGTGGGAATAGATATGATCACAATCTAGGGCCTATCCAAAATGGGTCTGAGGGTGACTGGATCCCATTTTTAACCTAAACAAAGTACATAGGTTTGAAAGAGTGTACTGGGTCTGTTAGATTTATAGGCTTTTTTAAAACACCTATTCATGAATTTTTGCATGGCCATATTTAAAGCCTGCATTTGCTTTCTCAAAGTTAGTTGTCCTAGTTTGCAGAGATTACCCTTAATTTGACTGATGATGGGGGGTGGCTGGCTGAACAGAATCTTATAGGGTGAATACCCACTTTGTTTGGTGGGGGTGCACCTGACTTGGAGGACCATGGGCAAGATCTGATTGTAGGGAGACCCCCTGAAACTATTGTTATGGAATAAATGATGAAATGCTGATGATTATTGTAAATAAAAAATTGCATGCAGGATTGCATAAAGACAATGCCAGGTTGGACTGCCAGAGTGAGCCAACAGTGCGTGATGTGCTTCCCCCTGCAGAGAGCCCATGAATGGATGTTCAGCCAGGGAAGTTTCACATCACCAAGATTCCTATCCCAGAAAAGCAGATGTTCATAGCTCTGGGAATGGAATGCGACCCTTGTGGAGAGCCTATAAATGGACACATGTGTGGTACCTGTCCATATGGATAAGACAGGGCTATAAATGCCCTCATCTTGCCATGGCTATTCTAGGCGTCTTTAGGGTAAAGGTGTCCTCCTTTATGAGAATTTCTGGTCTAACCGGTTGTCTAGCTTCACGTCGTGTTACTATGGATTGTTTGTAACAAGCTTCTGCTGCAACTGTTACTACTGATTAATATATTGCTGATCATAGGTTATGGAAAGACTCTGTTTCTGCTTTAAGGCTCTGTTAGAAATTACTGATGCACACATTATATTGTAAATTCTTATCTCTGTATACTGTACTTCTGCATACAGATGTTATGTTAAAGAATCAATGTGCAAAAATCACAAGCATTCTTATACACCAGTAACAGACAAACAGAGAGCCAAATCATGAATGAACTTCCATTCACAATCGCTTCAAAGAGAACAAAATACCTAAGAATCCAACTTACAAGGGATGTCAAGGACCTCTTCAAGGAAAACTACAAACCACTGCTCAGTGAAAAAAAAGAGGACACAAACAAATGGAAGAACATACCATGCTCATGGATAGGAAGAATCAATATCGTGAAAATGGCCATACTGCCCATGGTTATTTATAGATTCAATGCCATCCCCATCAAGCTACCAATGAGTTTCTTCATAGAACTGGAAAAAACGGCTTTAAAGTTCATATGGAACCAAAAAAGAGCCCGCATTGCCAAGACAATTCTAAGTCAAAAAGAACAAAGCTGGAGGCATCACGCTACCTGACTTCAAACTATACTACAAGGCCACAGTAACCAAAACAGCATGGCACTGGTACCAAAACAGAGATATAGACCAATGGAACAGAACAGAGTCCTCAGAAATAATACCACACATCTACAGCCATCTGATCTTTGACAAACCTGAGAGAAACAAGAAATGGGGAAAGGACTCCCTATTTAATAAATGGTGCTGGGAAAATTGGCTAGCCATAAGTAGAAAGCTGAAACTGGATCCTTTCCTTACTCCTTATATGAAAATTAATTCAAGATGGATTAGAGACTTAAATGTTAGACCTAATACCATAAAAACCCTAGAAGAATACCTAGGTAGTACCATTCAGGACATAGGCATGGGCAAGGACTTCATGTCTAAAACACCAAAAGCAACAGCAGCAAAAGCCAAAATTGACAAATGGGATATGATTAAACTAAAGAGCTTCTGCACAGCAAAAGAAACTACCATCAGAGTGAACAGGCAACCTACAGAATGGGAGAAAATTTTTGCAATCTACTCATTTGACAAAGAGCTAATATCCAGAACCTACAAAGAACTCAAATAAATATACAAGAAAAAAACAAACAACCCCATCAAAAAGTGGGCAAAGGATATGAACAGACATTTCTCAAAAGAAGACATTCATACAGCCAACGGACACATGAAAAAATGCTCATCATCACTCGCCATCAGAGAAATGCAAATCAAAACCACAATGAGATACCGTCTCATACCAGTTAGAATGACAATCATTCAAAAGTCAGGCAACAACAGGTGCTGGAGAGGATGTGGAGAAATAGGAACACTTTTACACTGTTGGTGGGATTGTAAACTAGCTCAACCATTATGGAAAACAGTATGGCAATTCCTCAAGGATCTAGAACTAGATGTACCATGTGACCCAGCCATCCCACTACTGGGTATACACCCAAAGGATTATAAATCATGCTGGTATAAAGACACATGCACACGTATGTTTATTGCGGCACTATTCACAATAGCAAAGACTTGGAATCAACCCAAATGTCCATCTGTGACAGACTGGATTAAGAAAATGTGGCACATATACACCATGGAATATTATGCAGCCATAAAAAAGGATGAGTTTGTGTCCTTTGTAGGGACATGGATGCAGCTGGAAACCATCATTCTTAGCAAACTATCACAAGAACAGAAAACCAAACACCGCATGTTCTCACTCATAGGTGGGAACTGAACAATGAGATCACTTGAACTTGGGAAGGGGAACATCACACACTGGGGACTATCATGGGGAGGGGGGAGGGGGGAGGGATTGCCCTGGGAGTTATACCTGATATAAATGATGAATTTAGGGGTGCTGACGAGTTGATGGGTGCAGCACACCAACATGGCACAAGTATACATATGTAACAAACATACATATTATGAACATGTACCCTAGAATTTATAGTATAATATAAAAAAAAAAAGAATTACTTCATCCCCATGTGAACATCTCAGATCATAATCAAATGACCCTAAATCCCTCACTAACCTAACCCCGCCCTCACTAAACTTAATAATAAATGCTGATATACCCAGGTGCATTGGCAGCATCGTGGGACCAGAAGGCTGTGACCACCCTGGGTCCAGTTTTCACTATATTGTGTGTGTCTATTATTTCTCAACCTGCCAATCCGCCTGGTAACAAAGACAGAGCTCTGTTGCATTGTAGGCTGCTGGCCAGATCCCACACATAATACCTGATCCTACCATTGATGAGCTTTTTGACAAAGTTTCTTCAGCAGCTGTTTGAGCATTCAGTTTATGCTCTTCACTTTACCTGAGCTCTGTGGCCTGTAGGCTGTATGTAATTTCCACTTCCTTTTTAATAGTCAAGTAATTTCAGAAATATTTCAGCCACAAATATTGGTTCATTGTCTCATCTTAGAGTTAGAGGCAGTCCAAATGTAGGAATAAAGTCTCCTGAGAACACTTTGATCACATGTAGCACCTTCTCTGACCAGATGGAGAAGGCCTCGACTTATCTTGAAAAGATGTAAATGAACACCAACATACATTGATAGCCCCCCTCTCAAGGCAATTCAGTGAAGCCCATAAATGATTTTTTACAGGGCATGGCCCCTGTTTCCTGAACTCCCAGGTCTTAAGTACGTCCTTGTCATGGATTGTTTTGAGTGCAAGTTAAACACTGTTTGTTTACAAACAGCTTGAGTAAGGGCAGTGGGCCATGGCACATAGAAATGATGCCTTAATAATGTCTTTAGTGTGTTTGTTTGTTTGTTTGTTTGTTTGTTTTCCATTTAAGTTCCTTGGTGGAACTGTTTTACAAATCTGGAGACCACCATTTCAGGTACGGCTAACCTCCTATTGGAGAATTTTACCATCCTTCTTCAATGTAGTTTTTATTTTTCTGGGCAAACCAAGTCCTTTCATTTGGAGAGTAGCTTGGAATCTTCAGGGGGAATCTCTGGGAGGAGAGGCATAACTAAGGCTTCCTCTTTCGAAGGTAGAGTTGTCATTGCAGCCTGGTTTGCCTCTTTGACTGCCTTTCTATATTTTTTAACCTCTAGTGTTTTTGCTTTTTGGTGTCCTTTGCAGAGCACAACTGACATCTGTTTTGACACCCATACAGCATCTAAAAGAGGTGTAGAGTTTCTTCCTTCAACTTTATTTCTTTACTTCCAGACATTAAAAATATTTTTTTCTTTGTAAATAGCCTCGTGAAGATGCAAAGTGGCAAAAGCATATTTGGAATCTGTGTAAATATTTGTCTCATGGTCTTTTTCTAGCCAGAGAGCTCTTGTCAGAGCTATTGTCTCTGATTCCCAAACAGCAATTTCTGTAGGCAAAGACTGCACCTTTACTACTGAGTCCGAAGTCACCATTGCATACCTAGCTTGGCAGACTCCCTTTAGTATGAAACTGCTTCTATCAGTAAAATATTCAACGCCTGGGTCCCGGAAGGGCCCATCTGTTAAATGTCTCCAGCTTAAGAACACTTTATCTACCACATCCAAACAGCAATGAAGGGGGCCTCTTGACACTGACTTGATGAGAAGCAAGGTCGCCAGCTTTAGGGTATTCACAGACACTGAAGTCAGTTTATTAGCTTCTTGTGGCAGTAGAGCAGTGGCACCTAGTGCTTAAAATAATAAGGCTATCCAAGTATACAGAATCTAATTGTCTGGATAAGTATGTCACTGGGTAATGTCATGACTCTATGGGTTAAGTTAGAATCTCCTAAAGCTGGGGCGTGAGTCAAGGCTTCTTTGATTTCGTTAAAAGTCTACTCCTGGTTGGCCTCCTAGAGGAGGGGCTCATTTTTTCCCTCCTCTTTGTGGCTTCATATAATGACTTAGTCATGAGCAAGAAATTTGGGATCTAAATGTGGGACAACCCTGCTGCCCTTAGGAACTCTCTTGATGCAAGGAGGTTGGAATAGGAAGTGCATAAACTGACTGCTTTTATTCACTACTACGCCATCTTTCTTTTTGGCTTATGTAAAAGCCTAAATACTGGACACTTTTAGAGTAGATTTGAGCTTTTCTCCTGACATTTTATATCCTGCATTTCACAACAAGTGCAGGGGTCTTGGGTTTCTCCTGGGTGTAGAAACCCTTGGCCGGTGTTTTTTTAAACATCAGGGCCCTGACAAGTCTTCTTATTCTTTTGACTTTTATCCTTCCAGTGTCTTTTCCTTTTGCACTGTGCTGATTGAATCTTCTTTAGTTTCAACTGGCTTTTAAACTCCTGTCCAGACTGGTCTTGTTCATGACTGTATTCATGCCTGCATCCATGCCTCCTGATCTCAGTTGATGTACAACTTGGTAGCCACTTTAATGAGCTGAGTAGCATTCATGCCTATGGAGCTTCCAACTTCTGCAATTTATGCCCAATATCCCCATGAGCCTGCGTTACAAATGCCGTATTCACCATTCATTGATTTTTCAGCAGCCTCAGGGTTAAATGGAGTATAAAACTAAAATGCCTCACAAAGTCTTTTATAAAACTGGCTGGTGCTTTTATTTGCACCCTGGATCACTTGAGATTGTTTATATTGGTTGCCTTTTTCTTTCACTATCCTTTGTCCTTTCCAGAAGTATTTCTTTGCACCTTTGTAGGCGCTGAAGCTGGACTGCATCATCTGGGTCCTAGTAGGGGTCCTCTTGTCCTCTTAAGAGTCATAAACATAAGTTGGTCATGACTAGGCCTAACATGGACTGTCTGACCTTTCAAGCCTTTCACTTTAACTTCCTGGAGCTCTGATTTCTCCTTCTCAGGTGAGACTGAGAGTGTGTATCCATTTGAACTTAACACCTTAGGGGTTGTTAGCCTTGGTAAAGAGGAGTAGATTGGAATGTAAGGAGGAAGGGTGTCTATTCCCTCCTGTGGTTCTTGCAAAACTCTTCTTTTTCTGTCTTTTCTGATACTTATTTTATCTATATAACTTCCAGGGCAGCTGATTTTTAATTTCACTTTGGCTTGGTAGTGCTACAAGCCTCTGTGACTTTCTCTTTAACTTTGTAGCTGCCAGTGCAGCTGGTATCTCTTCCAGCAAGAGAGAACTGTGAGCATTCTAAAACAAACTGCTAGACAGGGATGCATTCATTTAACTATGAGTCAATACAAAGACTAGGTCTGAATTCCCTGGCTGTCATCTGACCTTAGTGACCACCTTAAAACACACAACCAATTTCTCAATAGTGCCTTTGGCCAACCATCTGAAACTAAACGAGGGCTATTCTAATTCAAAGTATGTCCTTAACTTTTGAGCATCCAGTTTCATTCTATAATTACCTCTAAATCTCTTTTAAAAATTCTTTATCAAGCACTCCAAGAGAGTTGGTTTCAATGCTTTCCCTCCTATTTCTTCCCTTGTGGTGCACTTTCACTCTCACTTTTACTCTCAGGTCCATGAGACTGGATCCTATTAACCGGAGTTTCAGATGCTCCTTAGCCAGGAATGTGCCTTCCTCTGTCACAGCCTGCTGTGGCTGCAAAGCTGGTCCTATCAGCCGTATGCAATATCCTAGGTCTAATTTCCCCCATACTTGCCTTGGAGCACACAGCCCATGCTAAAGGACCTGTGCCTCCCCATGTCACTCCCTGCATTGTTCTCTCTAGAGACCATCTCTTTCACAGACTTTCACATTCCTCTCCTGCTCCAGGACTCCTCATTGAATGAAACAATCTTCTCTAGTGTCCTGGGTGAGAGTAGTTAGTATCTCACATTTAGACACACACTCCTTACCACAGTTGCTGAAGTGCTGGTATAGTCCCATCCTTTGTTTCATTGCACTGCCAGGCAGGCCACAGTGAGACCAATGACTTTGAGGAGGATATTTATTATTTAGGTACACTGAGCCAGTAGGATCAATATCTGAAGGACTGAGCCCTGAACAAAGAGTTAAGTTACATTTTAAACATTTTACGGGGCTGTGGGGAGGGGGAGATCTGTGTAGGGGGAAGTATATTACAAAAGCAAGAAACAAAGAGTTATTTAATTAATTGAGACATGCATCACATCATTTCTTACTTTTCAAGAAAAAAACATGTCTTGTGTCTTAAGTTTATCTGTCTAATGACCTTGCAGCTGTACAACCAAAAAAATAGGATCTTCAGTATGCCTGGAAAAGAAGGAGAGATAAGGCTCACTAACCACAGAAAATCAGGCAATTAATTTTTAAATGACTCCAGCTCTTTTTCTTTCTTAGGAGGAATTTGGTTTCTTACATATGACTGAGTTTCTGTTTACACATTCTTTAATTTCTTTTAATTCCTTTTCCAAGGGAAGATTTTTACATATCTATGGTTCAGTGCCCAGGGGATATGACTGTCATGCTCCCTCCAAACACACAGGGAATTGTGACATATATCTGTGCAGCTCACAAACATGATGATTTACATCCCTCCAAACAGCCAGTAGGAGAGATACTGTCTCATAACTGGGCCTAAGAAAATAAGTAAGATTCTAGGTTTCCTATTTGTATGGAGGTTATAGAGCATTACCATTTTGTACCACAATATCATGTATGCTTAATATCATATTAAGCCATAAGTGTAAACATAATTACAGAAATTATGTTTCACTCTTGAACACTACACCAACCATTAGAATAGTTACACTCCTTTGTCAGATGAGTAGGTTGCACAAATTTTCTCCCATTCTGTAGGTTGCCTGTTCACTCTGATGGTAGTTTCTTTTGCTGTGCAAAAGCTCTTTAGTTTAATTAGATCCCATTTGTCAATTATGGCTTTTGCTGCCGTTGCTTTTGGTGTTTTAGACATGAAGTCCTTGCCCATGCCTATGTCCTGAATGGTACTACCTAGATTTTCTTCTAGGGTTTTTATGGTATTAGGTCTAACATTTAAGTCTCTAATCCATCTTGAATTAATCTTCGTATAAGGGGTAAGGAAAGGATCCAGTTTCAGCTTTCTACTTATGGCTAGCCAATTTTCCCAGCACCATTTATTAAATAGGGAATCCTTTCCCCATTTCTTGTTTCTCTCAGGTTTGTCAAAGATCAGATGGCTGTAGATGTGCGGTATTATTTCTGAGGACTCTGTTCTGTTCCATTGGTCTATATCTCTGTTTTGGTACCAGTACCATGCTGTTTTGGTTACTGTAGCCTTGTAGTATAGTTTGAAGTCAGGTAGCGTGACGCCTCCAGCTTTAGAATCTACAAAGAACTCAAACAAATATACGAGAAAAAAACAAACAACCCCATCAAAAAGTGGGGAAAGGATATGAACAGACATTTCTCAAAAGAAGATATTCATACAGCCAACAGACACATGAAAAAATGCTCATCATCACTGGCCATCAGAGAAATGCAAATCAAAACCACAATGAGATACCATCTCACACCAGTTAGAATGGCAATCATTAAGAAGTCAGGAAACAACAGGTGTTGGAGAGGATGTGGAGAAATAGGAACACTTTTACACTGTTGGTGGGATTGTAAACTAGTTCAACCATTATGGAAAACAGTATGGCAATTCCTCAAGGATCTAGAACTAGATGTACCATATGACCCAGCCATCCCACTACTGGGTATATACCCAAAGGATTATAAATTAGTCTACTACAAAGACACATGTACACGTATGTTTATTGCGGCACTATTCACAATAGCAAAGACTTGGAATCAACCCAAATGTCCATCTGTGACAGACTGGATTAAGAAAATGTGGCACATATACACCATGGAATACTATGCAGCCATAAAAAAGGATGAGTTTGCGTCCTTTGTAGGGACATGGATGCAGCTGGAAACCATCATTCTTAGCAAATTATCACAAGAAGAGAAAACCAAACACCGCATGTTCTCACTCATAGGTGGGAACTGAACAATGAGATCACTTGGACTCGGGAAGGGGAACATCACACACTGGGGTCTATCATGGGGAGGGGGGAGGGGGCAGGAGGGAGGGATTGCATTGGGAAGTTATACATGATATAAATGATGAATTGATGGGTGCTGACGAGTTGATGGGTGCAGCACACCAACATGGCATAAGTATACATATGTAACAAACCTGCACGTTATACACATGTACCCTAGAACTTAAAGTATAATAAAAAAAAAAAAAAAAAGAAATAAAATGAGAAACATTAACTTCTATATTTACCAATATAAAAAAAAAAAAAAAAAAAAAAGTGCAAAAAAAAAAAAAAAAAAAAAAAAAAAAAAAAAAAAAAAAAAGAATAGTTACACTCACACATTGCAGGGCCCACTAGTGAAGTTCTGAATCTCACAGGTAAATACAGCTTGAATTTTCATCAACCCGTATAAACATCCAGCCAAAATTGAAATAGAGTCTCATTTCTACACCCAGTTCAGTCCAGTGAGGACTCTATAATCTGAACCCAGCCAATCTGAAAGATGTTGACTGTCATACCTGGGCTTAGGGTCACATGGAGAATCATGGGTCCATACCAACACAAAGGTTTCAGAGCAAATTGTGACTCATTGATACTATATTAAGTCCTTGGATGGTAAAGAGTTTTTGAAAGAGTCTAGAAAGTGAGATTGTGGCAGTAATTTGCACACATTAAAGATTGCTATGCTCTCATGTAAACACAGCCCACTGTTGAGGTTCTGAATCTCATTCTCAGAAGCAGTAGAAAGTCTGAAAATTGACTCCTATATGTGGATCTCTCTCACAGGTGGGTTGGTAACTCTCAGATAAAGATTCAGCTCATCTGTTAGGCTGTCTTCACTAAAATGGCATGTTGTCTAGGGAGACTCCAGTCCACTCTTAAGGGTTTTAATGTATTCATCCAGTCCACCATTAAGATTGTGACTCTGGTACTTAGACCCAGCATACAGGAACTGGTATATGTGCTGTATTTTTAATCTCATCCTTGGACCTTCGTAAAGGAGTGACTGTGACAAACCCTTCTACCCAGCACCTGAGTAGTTTGACTCTCCTACCAGAGCTAAGTTCACTTATGAGATTGTGACATATTCCTGAATACATCACCATGTGATATGACTCTATCTTAAGTTTTGACTCAATGTACAATGAGCACTTGCCATATTGCTGGGCCTTGCACCTGGGTGATTTGAGTCTCTTATCCTTTGTTGGTGTTGTGAAACTTTGCTGAGCTATATAACTAGATGTTGTAACCCTCCTGCTTGTGTTCTACCCACAGGGACAATTGTTACATAACACTAGAGTTATGTAACTCTCCTGCCTGGGCCCTACTACTGGAAGCATTGTAAGATATCTCTGCACCCATCACTTAGGTGATGTGACTCTCTTCCTGCCTGACACCTGCTCACAAAAGGCATTGTGACCTATCTCTGTGCTCACCAATTAGCAGATATGACTCTTGACTTATTTATAGGTTTTGCCTGCAGGAAAGATTGTGACATACTGCTAGTCCCAACATTAAGGTGAGGTTACACATTTGCATTGTCCTTTCCATCAGAAAACATTGTGATATATGTATGAAGCCAGAACAAATGTGATATGTGTCTCCTCTCTCTCTTCTGCAGAGGTCATTGTGACATATCTATATGTCCAGCAACTATGTGGTATGTCTCTCTTAACTGGGTTTTCCCTATAGAAGAAAACTCTGGACCCAAGACCTAGGTAGCTCTCCTGTTCTGCCTGAACTCTGTCTCTAGAAAAAAGAGTTACTTATCACTTGACTGGACACACAGATGATGTAATTCTTTTACAGTGTCCCTGCCCACAGGTGGCATTGAATCATGTATATGATCCCATCAATTATTTCATGTGACACTTCTCTCCTACTGGGGCTTCCCTATAAGGAAGATTGTGACAGAACTTTTTACCCAGGAACTAGGTAATATGACTCTTCTTCTGACAGGGCAATCCCCACAAAAATGCCCAAGAAAAGACAGTAACTTGTCACTGGTTCCAGTACCCAGGAGATGTGATTATTCTGCCTGTTTCTTGCTAAAAATGGGCATTGGGATATATCGCTAGGTCCATCAACTATTTTATCTGATTTTGCTCTCTAACCTGGGTTTTGCCCATAAAAGTATTATAAAATAAAATTTCCATATCTAAAACTGAGGTCTGTCAAGGCCTAGTCTTTTCAGAAGGGACCAGAACTGGGAAAAGAGAGGATTAAGCCTATTTTCTCCTTTTCCCTTCCCCAAACCTTCGAACAGCTAAGAAAATGTTGGGGCTTTACAGGTATTTGCAGATTCTGGACACCTGGGTATAGTAAAATAGCTCACCCTTTATATTGCCTTATAAAGAAAACTCCAGCACCTAAAACTCACTCTTTTTCAGCTCTACCTGGTCATTTACATTCCTTATATTCCTCAGAAAGGAACATAAATTATGTTCCTTAGAAAGGAATGTAAATGACCCAGTAGAACTGAAAATCACAGCATGAGAACTTCATGAAGCATACCCAAGTATCAAGAGCTCAACTGATCTAGCAAAATAGAGAAGGCAAGCAGACCAGATTAGAGAAAAAGGAATAAGAGAGAACAAATATAAACTCAGAGAAATACAAGACTATTTTAAATAGTTGTAACCTATGAATAATTGAAGTACCTGAAAGAGAGAGGGAGAATGGAATAAAGTTAGAAAACACACTTGAAGCTATTATTCAGGAGAACTTTCCAAATCTAGCAAGTCAGGCTAACATTCACATTCAGGAAATACAGAGAACACCACTAAGATACTCTATGAGAAGATCAACCCCAAAACACAAAATCATCAGATTCTCCAAGAAAGAAATGAAAGAAAAAACAACAACAATAACAACAACAACAACAACATACTAAGGGAAGTCAAAGAGAAAAAAAAATGGTCATCTACAAAGGGAAGGCCATTAGAATAACAGTGAATCTCTCTGCAGAAACTTTACAAGGTACAAGAGAATGGGAACAAATAATCATCATCCATAAAGGAAAGAATTATTAATCCAGATTTTCATATCTGGCCAAACTAAGCTTCCTAATTGAAGAATAAATAAAATCTTGTTCAGACAAGCAAATGCTGAGGCATTTAATTGGGTCTCCTTTGCAAGAGATCCTGAAAGGATCTGTATATGCTAACTGTATAGCACTAACTATAAAAAAGGAAAAAGCAGTACCACCCACTGGAAAAACAAACAAACATAGAAACACCAAAGACACTATAATTAAGTTGAAAGAGCTAGTGTGTAAAACACAAAGACAACATGATGGATTTCAAATTCACGTATAACGATATTAGCATTAAATGTAAATAACCTAAATGGCCCAATAACAAGACACAGACTGGCAAATTGGATGAAGAGTCAAGACCCATCAGTGCACTGTATTCAGGAGACCCATCTCACTTGAAAAGACACACACAAACAGAAAATAAAGAGAGGCAGGAAAATTTACCAAGCAAATGAAAAGCAAGAATAAGCAGGGGTTGCAATCCTACTCTCTGATACACAGACTTTAAATCAAGATCTAAAAAGACAAAGAAGGACATTACATAATGTTAAAGGGATCAATGCAACAAGAAGAGCTAACTATCCAAAATATAGACGCTCCCAACACAGAAGCACCAAGATTCATAAAACAAGTTCTTAGAGACCTTCCGAGAGAGAGTCAGAAAATAATAGTGGGAGGCTTTAACATTATACTGTCAATATTACACACATCAATGAAATGAAAATTAACATGGATATTCAGCACTTGAACTCAACTCTAGATTAAATGGACCTACAAAACTCTTCACCTCAAACCAAATGATTACACATTCTTCTCAGTGACACATGACACTTCACATAATTGGAAGTAAAACCCTTCTAAGCAAATGCAAAATAACTGAAAACATATCATTCTTTGAGATCATAAAGCAATCAATTTAGAACTCAGGATTAAGAAGTTCAGCCAGAATCACAAAAGTATTTAACAGCCTGCTCTCTCATGCCTCCTGGGTAAATAATAAAATTAAAACATATATAAAAATGTTCTCTTAATCCATGAGAATAAAGACAACTTACCAGAATCTCTGGGAAGCAACTAAAGAGTGTTAAGAGGAAAATGTATAACACTAAATGGCCACATCCCAAAGTTAGAAAGCTTTCAAATCAACACCCTACCATAACAATTAAAAGACTAGAGAAGCTAGAGCAAACTAATCCAAAAGCTAGCAGAAGACAAAATAAAACTATAATCATAGCAGAACTGACAAAGGTACACAAAAATACTTCAAAATCCAGGATCTGTTTTTATTTTTAAAAGTAACATAATAGATACACTGCTAGATAGACTAATAAAGAAGAGATAATAATAAAATAGATATAATAAAAAATGACAAAGGGAATATTGCCACTGACCCAACATAAATACAAACTAAGAATACTATAAACACTGCTATGTAAATAAGCTGGAAAATCTAGAAGAAATGATAAATTCCTGGACACATAGATTCTCCCATTGATAAACCAAGAACAAGTCAAATCTCTGAATAGACCAATAACAGGTTCTAAAATTGAGGCAGTAATTAATAGCCTACCAGTCCCATTAAAAAGCCCAGGACCAGATGAATTTACAATCAAATTATATCGGATGTACAAAGAGGAGCTGGCACCATTCCTTCTGTCACTATTCCAAACCAAGGAAAAGGAGGCATTTCTCCCTAACTCGTTTTGTGAGGCCAGCATCACCTTGATACCAAAATCTAGTGGACACAACTAAAATGGAAAACTGTACACCAGTATTTCTGATAAATATAGATGTGAAAATACTCAGTAAAACACTGGCAAAAGTATATACAGCAACACATCAAAAATGTATCCACAATGATCATCTTGGCTTCAGTCCTGGGATATAAGGCTGGTTCAACATATTCAAATCAATAAATGCAATCCATCATATAAACAGAACCAGTGGCTAAAATCATATGATCATTTCAATAGATACAGAAAAGAGCTTTGATAAAATTCAAAATTCCTTCATGTTAAATACTCTCAATGAACTAGGTATTGATGGAACATATCTTAAAATAAAAAGAACTACTAATGGAAATCAGTCCCATAACTTATATCATACTGAATGGGCACAACTGGAAGCATTCCCTTTGAAAACCAGTACAAGACAAGGATGCCCTTTCTCACATTCCTATTCAACATAATATTGGAAGTTCTGGTCAGGGCAATCAGGCAAAAGACATAAATCAATGTTATTCAAATAGGAAAAGAGGAAGTCAAAATGTCTCAGTTTGCAGACAACATTACTCTATATTTAGAAAACCCCATTTTCTTAGCCAAAAAACTCCTTAAGTTGATAAGCAAATTTTGCAAAGTCTCAGGATACAAAATCAAGCTGCAAAAATCTCAAGCATGTCTATACAACCAAAATAGACAAGCAGAGAGCCAAATCAAGAATGAACTTCCATTCACAATTACTACAAAGAGAATAAAATACTTAGGAATAAAGATATCAAGGGACATGAAGGATATTTCCAAAGATAACTACAAACCAATGCTGCTAAAGAAAATAAGAGAGGACACAAATAAATGGAAAATAATTTTATTCTCATGTGTAGGAATAATTTATATCACAAAAATGGATATACTTCCCAAAGTAATTTGTAGATTCAATGCTATTCTTATGAAACTGCCATTGACATTTTTTTTTTACAGAATTAGAAAAAAAAAAAAAAAAAAAGTTCAAATGCATATGGAACCAAAAAAAAAAAAAAAAAAAAAGACCTTGTATAGCCAAGACAATCCTTAACAGAAAGTAAAGCTGAAGGCATCATGCTACCTGATTTCAAACTATACTAAAAGGCTAAAGTAACCAAAACAACATTGGTACTAATACCAAAACAGATACATAGACCAAGCAGAACAGACACCACAGAAATAACACCACACATCTACCACAATCTGATCTTCAACAAAACTGACAAAAGCAATCAAAATGGAAAAAAAAAATCACATTTAATAAATGGTGCTGGGAAAACTGGTTAGCTATGTGCGGAAAACAGAAGCTGGACCATTTCTTCACATCTTATACAAAAATCAACTCAAAGTGAATCAAAAGCTTAAGTGAAAAAATTAAAAACCATAGAAGAAAACCTAGGCAATACCACTCAGGACATATAGGCAGAGGCTTCATGATGAAAATGCCAAAAGTAATTGCAACAAAAGCCAAAATTGTCAAATTGGATCTAATTAAACTGAAAAGCTTCTACGCAGAAAAAAAAAAAAAAAAAAAAAAAAACCCTATCATCAGAGTAAACAGGCAAACTACAGAATGGTAAAAAGCTTTTGGAATGTATCCATCTGACCAAGGTCTAAAATCCAACATGTACAAGGAACTTAAACAAATTTACAAGAAAATAATCAAACATCCTCATCAAAAAAAGGGTAAAGGATATGAACAGAAAATTCTTGGAGGAAGACATTAATGCAGTCAACAAACACGAAAAAAAAAAAAAAAGCTCAACATCACTGATTATTAGAGGAATGAAAATCAAAACCACAGTGAGATACCATCTCACTCCAGTACGAATGATAATTATTTAAAAAGTCAAGAAACAGGTGCTTCTGAGACTGTGGATGAAGAGAAACACTTTTACACTGTTGGTGAAAGTGTAAATTAGTTCAAACATTGTGAAAGACACTGTGGAGATTCCTCATGTATCTAGAACCAGAAATACCATTTTACCAAACACAGACATTACTGGGTATACAACCAAATAAATGTAAATCATTCTACTATAAAGTTACATGCACATGGAAGTTTATAACAGGACTATTTACAATAGCAAAGACTTGGAACCAATCCAGATACCCATAAATGATAGGCTGTATAAAGAAAATGTAGTACATACACCATGGAGTACTATGCAACTATTAAAATGAGATTATGTCCTTTGCAGGGAAGTGGATGAAGCTGGAAGCCATTGTCCTCAGCAAGCTCACACAGGAACAGAAAACCAAACACTGCATCTTTACACTCATAACTAGGAGTTGAACGATGGGAACACAGGGACACTGAAAGCGGAACAACACAGTCTGGATCCTGTTTGAGGGAGAGTGGAGAGACACCATTATGACAAATACTGCCTGTGGGGGCTTAAAAACCAGATGATGGGTTGATAGGTACAGCAAACCATCATGGCAAGCATATACCTATGGAGCAAACCTGCAAGTTCTGCATGTGTATCCCAGAACTTAAAGGCAAATACTTCTTTTTTTTTTTTTTTTTTTTAAAAAAAAAAGACATTCTGACAGCTAATGAGTCTCTCATTGAATACTGTTGGAAAATAGAGTGTTTCCTTCAGTGTTCTTTCCATGGGAAGTGGCAGTAATGCATTGCAAAGAACATCCAAAGAGGATAAATGAAATACCTGGAGGAAACAGGTTTACAGACCAAACAGCTAAATCAGCAGTAAGAAGACCTCAAAGTTTCAGTTGAACTTGTCCCTGTAATTTTGAAGGGCTCAATAAAAATATAAAGCCTCAGTATCTACTTGTAAGGACAGAATAGGCCACCTTTCAAGGATATGCCTTTCAGTCCTCAGCAGGTTACAATCAGAGAATAGCAAATTTTATTTATCAAACCCCAAATGGAGAAAATTTCTTAAGATTCTTCACCACTGTTTTCACTTTGGAAATAATAAAACTGATCAGTTACCCCAGAGATTGTTCTCAGGTAAAAGCTTATCAAAAATTGTCAAACAGGTTGGCTATGGTGGCTCACCTCTGTAATCTAAGCACTGTGACATCCTGAGGCAGGTAGATCTCTTGAGGCCAGGAGTTTGAGATTAGCCTAGCCACCATAGTGATGCCCCATCTGTATGAAAAATACAAAAGTATCCAGGCTTGGTAGCATATGTATAATACCAGATACTTGGATGGCTGAGGCAGTAAAATCACTTGAACTCAGGTCATGGACTTTGCAGTGAACCAAGATTGTGTCACTGCACTGGATCCTGCATGAACAATTGAGACTCTGTCTCAAACAAACAGCAACAATAAAAAATCAGGTTGTTAATAATTAGGAGATCTGCCTCAAAAACAATCTCCTCAACAGACAGCTTCTCCATCTGCAAACTCAGAGAGTGAGAAGTTGCTCAGGAGAAGGTTGGCAAATGAATTTTACTTAAGTGCCAAGTATAATGGTGATTTAATACCTCCTATTGGTGGGGTGGATACCTTCATTAACTGGGTAAAGGCATTTTCATGTTGCACAGAAAAAAATCTTAGTTAAGAAAAGCACTAGTCAATAAAGTGTTCCCACCCTCGGACTGCTGAAGTAATCCCCAAGTGACAATGGCCCTTCATTTAAGGTGGCAGTTACCCAGGTGGTATCAAAAGCAATGAGCATATAATACCATCTTTACTATGCTTGGAGACCACAGTCTTCAGGGAAGGTGGAGAAAGCAAATTATATCACTAAGAGACACCTCTGAAGTTGTCTCAAGAAATTCATCTCCCATCAACTACTGTCTTGCCTATAACTTCAGTGTGGGTGAGGAACACCCCTTCAAAGTTTAGATTGAGTCTTTTTGAAATGGTGTATAGAAGACCTATCTTTACTAACAATTTCATATTAGATCAGGATATTTCTGAATTTGTTAAACATGTAATCTCCCTAGCCCACTTTCAGTAGGAATTAAAACAGCCATTAGAAATTCTACCAAGAACGTGGCCCACCATTGTTCAACCCAGGGGACTTAGTACTGGTGAAGACTACTAGTTCCCAAGTGGGAGGAAAGTCACACTATTTTTCTCTTCAGCCCCCTCAGAAGCGAAGGCTGTGGGACTTGACTTTTGAGTTCACCTGACACTTGGAAACACTTGAGTCAAGGTCTGGAACACAGCGAGGATGATATCTAACACGCTAGAAGAACATCGCAGATATCAGCGTGAAGAAGTCAAGGATTTCAAACCAAAAATTACAAAAAAAAAAGTAAGCACATAACTGAGAACTATGTCTTTAACTCAACCCCAAACTTACTTTATCAGATAATTTTAGCCATTTCTACATTTCTTCATGAGATTTGCTATCAGGTATTAGAACTTATCTTTAATATATACTTACAAGGATATTTTAATTATCCACAGGATTACATTCATAATTGCATGAATCAATTTCAGAGGAAATTATATATATATTATATATATTATATATATTATATATAATATATATATTAATTTCTATTTAATATCTTACTCACCGAGATAGATATATATATATATATATCTATCTCGGTGAGTAAGATATTAAATAGAAATTAATTACATCATATTTACAGGAATTGTGGTACTAACATTGTTCTTTGCAGTAGTACTATGTACTGTCACACCCTCTGAGTAAAATACAGAACCAAGTGCCTCATTTGCCATAATCTTTTGCTTAGTTACAATTCTTATAGCAAGAATAATAGTCACACATATGAGATAAACATGAAGATTTTGTTACTATCAAGTTTACTAACATCCACTGCTAGATGTAGCAATGCCTCACATTCTTTGTCCCCTACAAAATCAGCCATTGCCCATCTATACAACAAGACTGATTGTTGGGTTTGCTCTGGATGATTTGCTCAGTTTAATAACACCAAAACAGGTGTTCAATCACACGTAGTCCTTCCCAAACATACATAAAAATGAATACCTGGGCCCTTGTATAATACTGCGTAATGGCAATAATATATAAATTTGTGGATCAACAGAGGATATCTGGATAAGTAACCCCTGTAAGGAGAGTTGTCTCAGATACCAACTGGAACACAGCATATCCTTGATCTTTTAACTATCTATTTGTCAAAATGATTTTTCCTACAAAGCATATAAAGTTCCAAATGAAACTGTGAATTACTATAATAAATAGAAATATCATCATGCTAAAAATACTTCCATTAGATGTAGGAATGGTGACCTTATATGGCCTGGACTAACCATAACTGGAGCCCTCATAAACCGCAATACAGAACCATTCCTTCAGGGAAGGGAGCTTTACTTTGTTTGTGTCTGCTGTGTATACTTAGGCACTAAAGAGAAAGGTGTGCTGTAGCATCAATGGTTTCCAAATTTCTTTTTAACACTACTGATGTGATAGTGTCTTGGGGTGACATCCCCAATTTGGGCTCTTTCTTTTTTTTTTTTTTTTTTTTATTATACTTTAAGTTCTAGGGTACATGTGCATAACGTGCAGGTTTGTTACATATGTATACTTATGCCATGTTGGTGTGCTGCACCCATCAACTCGTCAGCACCCATCAATTGATCATTTATATCATGTATAACTCCCCAATGCAATCCCTCCCTCCTCCCCCCTCCCCCCTCCCCATGATAGGCCCCAGTGCGTGATGTTCCCCTTCCCGAGTCCAAGTGATCTCATTGTTCAGTTCCCACCTATGAGTGAGAACATGCGGTGTTTGGTTTTCTGTTCTTGTGATAGTTTGCTAAGAATGATGGTTTCCAGCTGCATCCATGTCCCTACAAAGGACGCAAGCTCATCCTTTTCTATGGCTGCATAGTATTCCATGGTGTATATGTGCCACATTTTCTTAATCCAGTCTGTCACAGATGGACATTTGGGTTGATTCCAAGTCTTTGCTATTGTGAATAGTGCCGCAATAAACATACGTGTGCATGTGTCTTTGTAGTAGAATAATTTATAATCCTTTGGGTATATACCCAGTAGTGGGATGGCTGGGTCATATGGTACATCTAGTTCTAGATCCTTGAGGAATTGCCATACTGTTTTCCATAATGGTTGAACTAGTTTACAATCCCACCAACAGTGTAAAAGTGTTCCTATTTCTCCACATCCTCTCCAACACCTGTTGTTTCCTGACTTCTTAATGATTGCCATTCTAACTGGTGTGAGATGGTATCTCATTGTGGTTTTGATTTGCATTTCTCTGATGGCGAGTGACGATGAGCATTTTTTCATGTGTCTGTTGGCTGTATGAATATCTTCTTTTGAGAAATGTCTGTTCATATCCTTTCCCCACTTTTTGATGGGGTTGTTTGTTTTTTTCTCGTATATTTGTTTGAGTTCTTTGTAGATTCTGGATATTAGCCCTTTGTCAGATGAGTAGGTTGCAAAAATTTTCTCCCATTCTGTAGGTTGCCTGTTCACTCTGATGGTAGTTTCTTTTGCTGTGCAAAAGCTCTTTAGTTTAATTAGATCCCATTTGTCAATTTTTGCTTTTGCTGCCGTTGCTTTTGGTGTTTTAGACATGAAGTCCTTGCCCATGCCTATGTCCGGAGAAGCAGAGAGCCAAATCAGGAATGAACTTCCATTCACAATTGCTTCAAAGAGAATAAAATACCTAGGAATCCAACTTACAAGGGATGTAAAGGACCTCTTCAAGGAGAACTACAAACCACTGCTCAGTGAAATCAAAGAGGACACAAACAAATGGAAGAACATACCATGCTCATGGATAGGAAGAATCAATATCGTGAAAATGGCCATACTGCCCAAGGTTATTTATAGATTCAATGCCATCCCCATCAAGCTACCAATGAGTTTCTTCACAGAATTGGAAAAAACTGCTTTAAAGTTCACATGGAACCAAAGAAAAAGACCCCGCATTGCCAAGACAATCCTAAGTCAAAAGGACAAAGCTGGAGGCATCACGCTACCTGACTTCAAACTATACTACAAGGCTACAGTAACCAAAACAGCATGGTACTGGTACCAAAACAGAGATATAGACCAATGGAACAGAATAGAGTCCTCAGAAATAATACCGCACATCTACAGCCATCTGATCTTTGACAAACCTGAGAGAAACAAGAAATGGGGAAAGGATTCCCTATTTAATCAATGGTGCTGGGAAAATTGGCTAGCCTTAAGTAGAAAGCTGAAACTGGATCCTTTCCTTACCTCTTATACGAAGATTAATTCAAGATGGATTAGAGACTTAAATGTTAGACCTAATACCATAAAAACCCTAGAAGAAAATCTAGGTAGTACCATTTGGGCTCTTTCTTAAGAGTGCATTTTCTCTTACATACCATACATCCTGTTTTGGTATAAAACAGGAGATTGTTGTCTCTAAGCCATCATATAGAGATTTAACAAAGAGAGAGAGAACTGCAGAGGAGATTCACATGAAAATACTATGTTAGAAAAACCAGGACTAGGGTATGCAGTAGACAGAGGCCTATTTTGGTTTGTTGATATTCCCCTTCTTGAAATGTCATTGCTTAGTAGTTCTTTTTTTTTTTTTTTTCTAATTTTTTATTTATTTGCTTTTAAGTTCTGGGATACATCTAAAGAACATGCAGGTTTGTGACAAAGGTATACATGTGCCTAAGTGGTTTGCTGCACCTATGAATTCAATATCTAGGTTTTAACCCCCACATTCATTAGGTATTTATTCTAATGTCCTCCCTCACTTTGTGCCTCACCCCTGGATAGGCCCCAGTGTGTAATGTTACCTTTCCTATATCCATGTGTTCTCATTGGTCAAGTCCCACTTTTGAGTGAGAGCAAGCAGTGTTTGTTTTAGTGTTCCTGTGTTAGTTTGCTGAAAATGATTGTTTCCAGCTTCATCCATGTCCCTGCAAAGGATATGAAGTCATTCTTTTTTATGACTGCATAGTATTCCACGATGTATATGTGCCATATTTTTTACTCAGTCTATTGTAGATGGGCATTTGGGTTGGTTCCAAGTCTTTGCTATTGTAAACAGTGCAGCAATAAACATACATGTGCATGTATCTTAATAGTAGAATGGTTTATAATTCTTTTGTTATATACCCAGTAATGAGATTGCTGGATCAAATTGTATTTCTAGTTCTAGATCCCTTAGGTATCACCATGCTTCCTTCTGCAATGGTTGAACCAATTTACAATCCCACAAATAGTGTATGGGTTTCTATTTCTCCACAGCCTCCCCAGGATCTGTTTTATCCCAACATTTTAATGATCGCCATACTAACTGGAATGAGATGGTATTTCATTGTGGTTTTGATTTGTATTTATCTAATGATCAATTATTAAGAGCTTTTTTCCTTATAGTTGTTGGTTTCATAAATGTCTCCTTTTGAGAAGTATCCATTCATATTCTTTGTCTAATTTTTGATGGCATTGTGTGTGTGTGCGTGTGTGTGTGTGTGTGTGTGTGTGTGTGTGTGTGTGTTTCTTGAAAATTTATTTAAGTTCCTTGTAGATTCTCCCTATTAGGTGCTTTTAAGGTGGTTAGATTGCAAAAATTTTCTCCCAATCTGTAGGTGGCTTGTTCACTCTGATGATAGTTTCTTTTGTTGTGCAGAAGCTCTTTAGTATGTTCAGATTCCATTTGTCAATGTTGATTTTTGTTGTTATTGCTCTTGGTGTTTTAGCCATAAATGCAGGGGTCTCTCCTGCATACCCTGACCCAATGATGGATGAATAAAGTATACTAATACACAAATACTCTTCTTTCCCTGTCCATCTGAACATCTGGGCCACTTAGTCACAAACACAGCCTTGATTAATCAGTGATACTTGCATTTATTCAGTAAAGATTAATTGACAAAGGTAAGGAGTAAACAGTACTAGAAGGTAATTGATGTTGCAAACTTCCTGAGTAGAGAGCAATTAAGAACGCACAATAGACCAAACGTCAGTATTAGGACCACCTGAGGAAACAAGCTAGTTAGGTAAACTACTCTACCTTCCTTTGTACCCACGTTAAGCTATTTACTCTAGCTAGTTGTGCCTAGGTAAGGATTCAGTTTTTTTCAGCCATAAACTTATCCTGAGACTTTTGCAAAAACCTTCAGACCTTCAATGGTTTGTGGCTTATAATTGTCCCCACCATCCTGATTGAGTACCCCCAGGTTCCCCTTTATGTTTTCTGCATCAGATCTTTTGGATTGGAGAATGCAGATATGTGCAGCAACTAATATATTAGGTGTGGCAGTCATCGCTCTTTTTCCAGCTTTGCATCCTAGAATTAGCAAATAACATCAAACAATCATAAGTACAATTATCCACATTTATTTTCCAGTCAAAGAGTGACCCCCAGGGGTGGGGGTTCTAATCAGGAGAAATGCTGTTGCACACCCTTCCATATGGCTGTTTGCTGGATGTATAGCTCTATGGTGTGAAGGAATTCTAAAATTTATATATTGCTTTATGTCTGCTATTAAATTGTCATAAAAATTTCCCCAGAGGTGTTGTTTACCTCATATCAACTATTTATTGATAGATTCCATGCTAGAGGAGTGACACAGATATGTTTACTTTCCCAGTCACACTTTAATTACTGTTGGAATTCCAGTGCATGTTGTCATTCACTGACATATTCTAAAGCAGCCTTGAGGGCTTGCAGACATGAAACAATTTTTTTGATCTATCCCTTATTAGACATATTTTTGGCCACATTATCTACAAAGACAAGTCTTTGTTCTGACACAGTAATAGATGCAACAGCAACACTAGCAGTTGACAGGATGTGTATCACTGAGACTATAAAGGCTGTAAGTGTAACTGAATCTTTTGTGTCTGACCTGGGACAGAGAACGTTCTAAGATGGCAAGGGCAGAGGAACCTTTCCATTCATGTGTGAGACTGACTGGTAGAAATGCCTCAGATTGTCTCCTTAATAACATGACATTAGTAATTTTTAAATTAGATATATTGTGATTAGTGATACATGAGGGAAATCAAGGCTGTCCCTGCACCTGGGTCACCCATGGAGTTTTGTGGTGTAATGGAAATGTTAGTTTCCATAAAGAAAACATACAGATTGATAATGCAAATCAGGCACTGATCAGTGTGATTATGGATAAAGGTTATAGTATAGTTGCAACTGGAATTATAACATGTCTCATGAGAGGTGTTAAGAGAGTTGCTAGGCTGTCCCAGGAGTCATAAGTTGCCTTGGGGTGGCATGGACTTTACTTGGGGTCTGGAGTATCCCATCCCCACATAGGCCCAAATCATAGGAGAATGGGGTGTGGCTATGAAACTGTGAATGATGTTATGATGGATGAAGACATTAGTAAGGCTGTCCTGAAATCAGCTGTGGGAGTTCCAGTCTAAGATGTTATAATTTTGTGATAGATCTCTGAGCAAAAGAGAAGTCCATTACTTTCCTGACATTGTTATTTAACACAGGAAAGAGTATTTGGAAAGTGGCATTGATTACATTGCCCAGTTTGAGGCTACTTACAGCTAAGAGTGCTAAGGCAAAATTTCCTTTGCCATGATGTAGTCATACTTGTTTTTGTGCAGGTACACAGTAAAGGTTAGAGCCTTTATAACTTACAGTCAGTGATAGAATAGTGGAGTGATATGTAGCATTATCTGACACCTTAGCCCAATGTGTGCAATTATTGAGGGACCCCACTTGGGTAAATCTATCCCTCCTAGGCAAGCAGTCACATTATTATAGGCTAGGAAGGGAGTGTCTGCCCAGGTGACAGGATGAAAGAAAGGCAGATCTAAAATATAAGCCAAATAGAATGTAGCAGGTACATGTTGTGGACAAAGTGAGAACACAAAAAGGATTAATACCATATGTGAGTTGCAACGTACAAAAGAAAGCATTCCAAGAAACAAATTATCTGGAGTTAATGGTGTCTGTGTTCAGAGCAGAATTCTTTCAGCCTCTTGTGTTGTCCTCTTAAGCATTCCCTAGGTAACATCTGGCACTTGTGTTGTCCATGAAAGCCACATGGCCTCGGACTATAGGTATTGCAGGGTTAGTTCTTTCAGCGCTGGTACCAGATTGGGTCTTAGCCATGCTATGGTATGATTTGATGTGTCATGGTGGAATTGAAAGAGGACCTGAGACGGTGTGGACACAAGCTTACCTCTTCTCCATGTTAATAAATTACCTGGACCACAGCATAAATTATTAGGTTCTAGTCCTCTAGGGTTAACACCAGTTGAAGGAGTGGAACGTGCCTGTGAGCTGGCAATCTGGGTATTGCAGGAAAATTTGTTTAGCTAGTCTGTGGGTATGTTGAAATTGCTTAGATAAGTTTCTTCAGTTTGGGTGGAAAAACTGATGTGATTGAATGGTTTGGTCAAGGAGTGATGTCATAACTTCAAGGTCTGCTAAATTATTGTCATAAGCCAAAGGGCCAGGTAGAGTGCTGTGGTCTTGAGTATGTGTAATAAAAATAGGATGTGTACATTGATTTAACAAATGCTAAAGTCAGAGAAAAAGAGCACACAGGAAAGGTTTCTGAGTGGACTTAATTAGGGCTGCTCAAGGTTCTGCAATAAATAGAGTATTGCTCTAATTGAATGAGTGTGCAGACTCACAATATTTATAAACTAAGTGAAAAAAGTTTCCAAGGCTAGTATCAGAGCTCCAATCTCAGTTCTCTGGGTTATACTAAACCCAGATCAAGTGATTGAATTTTGTATTCTCCACCAGACTGCTACTTTTCTGTGTTTAGCAGACCCATCAGTAAACAGTGTTAATGCATTAGGTATAGGGGAGTGAACTGTTTTTGTGGGCAAAATTACCAGTATATGAGATAAGAAATGAAGGACTCTATCAGCAGGAAGCATCAGCTCTATTTGTCACATGTGATCAGAGAAGACTATTTGCAGATCTATCAATAAGGGCCATAATGCTTAGAATTGCTTTTCACTTGTAGGAATCTTGATGACATCAGATTATAACCCAGCAACTGATTGCATCATTTGCAACCTGAATAGATGACTTCAGTAATTAATGGAATATGAGGAGATAGTATTTTGGTGCCAGTATGTGAGCAAAATTGCATTCTAGAAAGTGTAGCCCAGGGGCAATTTGTCCTATTAACCCTGTAGAGGAGTGTTTCATGGGAAAGATGAACACCTGAACTGAAAATCCTGGATCTATGTAATCTAGCTACCTCTGAGAGATGGCTAGTTCTATTTCTTCAATTTATCTTTTTGCTGCAGTGGTTAAATATCTGGGAGAATCTAGGGCTGGATTGACCTTTAAGATAGAAAACAGGTTTTGCAATTTATCAGTAGAAATACCCAAAGTGGAGCAAGATGGCCAAATAGGAACAGCTCCAGTCTCCAAATCCCAGCACGAGCAACACAGAAGGCCGGTGATTTCTGCATTTTCAACTGAGGTACTGGGGTCATCTCACTAGGGAGTGCTGGACAATTGGTGCTGGTCAGCTGCTGCAGCCCGGCCAGCGAGAGCTGAAGCAGGGCGAGGCATCGCCTCACCTGGGAAGCACAAGGGGGAAGGGAATCCCTTTTTCTAGCCGGGGAACTGAGACACACAACACCTGGAAAATCGGGTAACTCCCACCCCAATACTGCACTTAAAGCAAACGGGCACACCAGGAGATTATACCCCACATCTGGCCGGGAGGGTCCCACGTCCACGGAGCCTCCCTCATTGCTAGCACAGCAGTCTGCGATCTAACCGCAAGGCAGCAGCAAGGCTGGGGGAGGGGCGCCTGCCATTGCTGAGCCTTAAGTAGGTAAACAAAGCCGCTGGGAAGCTCGAACTGGGTGGAGCTCACAGCAGCTCAAGGAAACCTGCCTGTCTCTGTAGACTCCACATCTGGGGAAAGGGCACAGCTAAACAACAACAACAAAAAAGCAGCCTAAACCTCTGCAGATGCAAACAACTCTGACAGCTTTGAAGAGAGCAGTGGATCCCCCAACATGGAGGGTGAGATCAGAGAAGGGACAGACTGCCTGCTCAAGTGGGTCCCTGATCCCTGAGTAGCCTAACTGGCAGACTGCCTAAGGGCAGTCTGAAACCCCAAAACTCACAGGGTGGAATACACCCCTGAGAGGAAGCTGCCAAAGTAAGAATCAGACAGATACACTCGCTGTTCAGCAATATTCTATCTTCTGCTACCTCTGCTGCTGATACTCAGGCAAACAGGGTCTGGAGTGGACCTCAAGCAATCTCCAACAGACTTACAGCTGACGGTCCTGACTGTTAGAAGGAAAACTATCAAACAGGAAGGACACCTATACCAAAACCCGATCAGTACGTCACCATTATCAAAGACCAGAGGCAGACAAAACCACAAAGATGGGGAACAAGCAGGGCAGAAAAGCTGGAAATTCAAAAAATAAGAGCGCATCTCCCCCTGCAAAGGAGTGCAGCTCATTGCCAGCAATGGATCAAAGGTCGTCAGAGAATGACTTTGACGAGATGAGAGAAGAAGGCTTCAGTCCATCAAACATCTCAGAGCTAAAGGAGGAATTACGTACCCAGCAAAAAGAAACTAAAAATCTCGAAAAAGAAAAGTGGAAGAATTGACAGCTAGAATAATTACTGCAGAAAAGGTCATAAACGAAATGACAGAAATGAAAACCATGACATGAGAAATACGTGACAAATGCACAAGCTTCAGTAACCGACTTGATCAACTGGAAGAAAGAGTATCAGCGATTGAGGATCAAATGAATGAAATGAAGCGAGAAGAGAAACCAAAAGAAAAAAGAAGAAAAAGAAATGAACAAAGCCTTCAAGATGTATGGGATTATGTAAAAAGACCAAATCTACATCTGATTGGGGTGCCTGAAAGTGAGGGGGAAAATGGAACCAAGTTGGAAAACACTCTTCAGGATATCATCCAGGAGAAATTCCCCAACCTAGTAGGGCAGGCCAACATTCAAATTCAGGAAATACAGAGAACACCACAAAGATACTCCTCGAGAAGAGCAACTCCAAGACACGTAATTGCCAGATTCACCAAAGTTGAAATGAAGGAAAAAATCTTAAGGGCAGCCAGAGAGAAAGGTCGGGTTACCCACAAAGGGAAGCCCATCAGACTAACAGCAGATCTCTCGGCAGAAACTCTACAAGCCAGAAGGGAATCGGGGCCAATATTCAACGTTCTTAAAGAAAAGAATTTTAAACCCAGAATTTCATATCCAGCCAAACTAAGTTTCATAAGTGAAGGAGAAATAAAATCCTTTACAGATAAGCAAATGCTTAGAGATTTTGTCACCACCAGGCCTGCCTTACAAGAGACCCTGAAGGAAGCCCTAAACATGGAAAGGAACAGCCAGTACCAGCCATTGCAAAAATATGCCAAAATGTAAAGACCATCAAGGCTAGGAAGAAACTACATCAACTAATGAGCAAAATAACCAGTTAATATCATAATGGCAGGATCAAGATCACATATAACAATATTAACCTTAAATGTAAATGGACTAAATGCTCCAATTAAAAAACACAGACTGGCAAACTGGATAAAGAGTCAAGACCCATCAGTCTGCTGTATTCAGGAGACCCATCTCACATGCAGAGACATACATAGGCTCAAAATAAAGGGATGGAGGAAGATCTACCAAGCAAATGGAGAACAAAAAAAAGCAGGGGTTGCAATACTTGTATCTGATAAAACAGACTTTAAACCATCAAAGATCAAAAGAGACAAAGAAGGCCATTACATAATGGTAAAGGGATCAATTCAACAGGAAGATCTAACTGTCCTAAATATATATGCACCCAATACAGGAAGACCCATATTCATAAAGCAAGTCCTTAGAGACTTACAAAGAGACTTAGACTCCCATACAATAATAATGGGAGACGGCAACACTCCATTGTCAACATTAGGCAGATCAATGACACAGAAAGTTAACAAGGATATCCAGGAATTGAACTCATGTCTGCAGCAAGTGGACCTAATAGACATCTATAGAACTCTCCACCCCAAATCAACAGAATATACATCGTTCTCAGCACCACATCACACTTATTCCAAAATTGACCACATAGTTGGAAGTAAAGCACTCCTTAGCAAATATACAAGAACAGAAATTATAACAAACTGTCTCTCAGACCACAGTGCAATCAAACTAGAACTCAGGACTAAGAAACTCAATCAAAACCGCTCAACTATATGGAAACTGAACAATCTGCTCCTGAATGACTACTGGGTACATAACGAAATGAAGGCAGAAATAAAGATGTTCTTTGAAACCAATAAGAACAAAGATACAACATACCAGAATCTCTGGGACACATTTAAAGCAGTGTGTAGAGGGAAATTTACAGCACTAAATGCCCACAAAAGAAAGCTGGAAAGATCTAAAATTGACACTCTAACATCACAATTAAAAGAACTAGAGAGGCAAGAGCAAACACATTCAAAAGCTAGCAGAAGGCAAGAAATAACTAAGATCAGAGCAGAATTGAAGGAGATAGAGACACACAAAACCCTCCAAAAAATCAATGAATCCAGGAGCTGGTTTTTTGAGAAGATCAACAAAATCGATAGACCACTACCAAGACTAATAAAGAAGAAAAGAGAGAAGAATCAAATAGATGCAACAAAAAATGATAAAGGAGATATCACCACCGACCCCACAGAAATACAAACTACCATCAGAGAATACTATAAACACCTCTATGCAAACAAACTAGAAAATCTAGAAGAAATGGATAATTACCTGGACACTTACACTCTTCCAAGACTAAACCAGGAAGAAGCTGACTCCCTGAATAGACCAATAGCAGGCTCTGAAATTGAGGCAATAATTAATAGCCTACCAACCAAAAAAAGTCCAGGATTCACAGCTGAATTCTACCAGAGGTACAAGAAGGAGCTGGTACCATTCCTTCTGAAACTATTCCAATCAATAAAAAAAGAGGGAATCCTCCCTAACTCATTTTATGAGGCCAACATCATTCTGATACCACAGCCTGGCAGAGACACAAGAAAAAAAAGAGAATTTTAGACCAATATTCCTGATGAACATCTATGCAAATATCCTCAATAAAATACTGGCAAACCGGATTCAGCAGCACATCCAAAAGCTTATCCACCATGATCAAGTGGGCTTCATCCCTGGGATGCAAGACTGGTTCAACATTCGCAAATCAATAAACGTAATCCAGCATATAAACAGAAACAAAGACAGGAACCACATGATTATCTCAATAGATGCAGAAAAGGCTTTTGACAAAATTCAACAGCCCTTCATGCTAAAAACGCTCAATAAATTCGGTATTGGGGGAACGTACCTCAAAATAATAAGAGCTATTTATGACAAACCCACATCCAATATCATACGGAATGGACAAAAACTGGAAAAATTCCCTTTGAAAACTGGCACAAGACAGGGATGCCCTCTCTCACCACTCCTATTCAACATAGTGTTGGAAATTCTGGTTAGGGCAATCAGGCAAGAGAAAGAAATAAAGGGTATTCAGTTAGGAAAAGAAGAAGTCAAATTGTCCCTGTTTGCAGATGACATGATTGTATATTTAGAAAACCCCATTGTCTCAGCCCAAAATCTCCTTAAGCTGATAAGCAACTTCAGCAAAGTCTCAGGATACAAAATTAATGTGCAAAAATCACAAGCATTCTTATACACCAGTAACAGAGAAACAGAGAGCCAAATCATGAATGAACTTCCATTCACAATTGTTTCAAAGAGAATAAAATACCTAGGAATCCAACTTACAAGAGATGTAAAGGATCTCTTCAAGGAGAACTACAAACCACTGCGTAGTGAAATAAAAGCTGACACAAACAAATGGAAGAATGGCCATACTGCCCAAGGTTATTTATAGATTCAATGCCATCTCCATCAAGCTACCAATGAGTTTCTTCATAGAACTGGAAAAAACGGCTTTAAAGTTCATATGGAACCAAAAAAGAGCCCGCATTGCCAAGACAATCCTAAGTCAAAAAAACAAAGCTGGAGGCATCACGCTACCTGACTTCAAACTATACTACAAGGCTACAGTAACCAAAACAGCATGGTACTGGTACCAAAACAGAGATATAGAACAATGGAACAGAACAAAGTCCTCAGAAATAATACCACACAGCTACAGCCATCTGATCTTTGATAAACCTGAGAGAAACAAGAAATGGGGAAAGGATTCTCTATTTAACAAGTGGTGCTGGGAAAATTGGCTAGCCATAAGTAGAAAGCTGAAACTGTATCCTTTCCTCACTCTTTATACGAAAATTAATTCAAGATGGATTAGAGACTTAAATGTTAGACCTAATACCATAAAAACCCTAGAAGAATACCTAGGTAGTACCATTCAGGACATAGGCATGGGCAAGGACTTCATGTCTAAAACACCAAAAGCAATGGCAACAAAAGCCAAAATTGACAAATGGGATCTAATTAAACTAAAGAGCTTCTGCACAGCAAAAGAAACTACCATCAGAGTGAACAGGCAACCTACAGAATGGGAGAAAATTTTTGCAATCTACTCATCTGACAAAGGGCTAATATCCAGAACCTACTACAAAGAACTCAAACAAATTTACAAGAAAAAAACAAACAACCCCATCAAAAAGTGGACAAGGGATATGAACAGACATTTCTCAAAAGAAGACATTCATACAGCCAAAGACACAAGAAAAAATGCTCGTCATCACTGACCATCAGAGAAATGCAAATCAAAACCACAATGAGATACCAACTCACAACAGTTAGAATGGCAATCATTAAAATGTCAGGAAACAACAGGTGCTGGAGAGGATGTGGAGAAATGGGAACACTTTTACACTGTTGGTGGGATTGTAAACTAGTTCAACCATTATGGAGAACAGTATGGTGATTCCTCAAGGATCTAGAATTAGAAGTACCATATGACCCAGCCATCCCATTACTGGTTATATACCCAAAGGATTATAAATCATGTTGCTATAAAGACACATGAACACGTATGTTCATTGCAGCACTATTCACAATAGCAAAGACTTGGAATCAACCCAAATGTCCATCTGTGACAGACTGGATTAAGATATCGTGGCACATATACACCATGGAATACTATGCAGCCATATAAAAGGATGAGTTTGTGTCCTTTGTAGGGACATGGATGCAGCTGGAAACCATCATTCTCAGCAAACTATTGCAAGAACAGAAAACCAAACACCGCATGTTCTCACTCATAGGTGGGAACTGCACAATGAGATCACTTGAACTTCGGAAGGGGAACATCACACACTGGGGACTATCATGGAGGGTTGAGGAGAGGGATTGCACTGGGAGTTATACCTGATGTAAACGACGAGTTGATGGGTGCAGCATACCAACATGGCACAAGTATACATATATAACAAACCTGCACGTTATGCACAGGTACCCTAGAACTTAAAGTATAATAATAAGAAGAAAAGAAAAAAAGAAAAAAGGGAGAGTCAAATAATCTGAGTGCTGGGCCTAGCAATATGTCATAATCTCCCCAATGTAGAAACCAGGCAGAAAAAGGGAGTCACTTTACTTAGGTCACAGACTCAGAGATATACTCTAGGATCAACAGTAGGCAGAGCCCAGACCAAAAAGAGAGACATATTATCTATGTACTTCTCTAGTTTTAAGTCACAGTCTTACATATGAGCAGAAACCAGGCAGAAGAACCACACCACCTGGGTACAGCCTCAAGTAATAGGTCACCATGCACAATGTAGACAGGTTTAAATAAAAATAGAGAATCACATAACCAGGACCCTGGCTCATCAATATGTCATAATACTCTCCCCAGGCAGAGCACAGGACATACAGAAGAGTCATGTCACCTAAGCTTTGGAATCAGTGGTATGTCACAATTTTTTCAGTGGCAGGATCCAGGTAGGACAGAAGAGTCACAATACCTAGATGCCATATCTAGCAATATGTCACAGTGTCCCTGTGGGAAGGGTATTGGCAGGAAATAAGTGTCATCTAGTGAATAGGCCTGAAGATGTGTGAAAATATCCCCTGTTTGAAGGGTGCAGCAGAAGAGTCACATTGTCATGATTCTGACCCAGTGATATGTAACAATGCTTTTAAGGAAAGGAATTTAAACCAAAAAGTCTCAACACTGGGGTACTAGGCCAAGGGAAATTACACAATCTCCTTATCTTTAAAGGCAACAGCATTAACTATTAGCTAATGGTATATATGAAAGTCACAATATCAAATGTGTGCTGGGCTTAGTATGAAACTCTCTACCACATCTGAAAATTTTATACAATATGCATGACTGTGGCAAACTTCTCTTAGGCCTACATGCATATATGAACTCATGATCTTACACATTGCCCTAAACACAGATATGACAATCAACATTTCTCCTTTAGGCTTGATTCAAAAATGAGACAATGATTATGCCTGAGATCAGGGTCTGGAAATGAGTCACTATCCCAACTGTTGCCAGATTCACTTATGAAATTTACAATTCAAAGTTTGTTTTTTATTTACCTGTTAGACCCAATCAGGACCTTCACACTGGGCTTTGTAAATGTAGGATGGTAACAATATTTATCTTCCCTTGAATGTCTGGTCAAGAATCAATCTTAATATTTTGCCAAGCCCTGTTATGAAACTCCCTGTACCTCCCAAAAGATTTTATGATGTCAGTTAATATAAACTTCTGTGATCTTTGTACAATTATGCAGTGAAGGACATTACCTATTGACTTAAACCAAGTGATGAGAGGCAAAATATCTCCTATTGGTTGAATCCCAATATAAGTTTGATCATCATGCTTTGAACTGAAGTTACATATAATCCCATTTTTGAGCAAAAAACTAAGCAGAATGTTAACATCACTTTTGTGATGTTATATCACATTGTGATGATATACCACAATGCTCTCTTGAGGCAGAGGCTAGGAAAAAGGGTCACATTAAGTGGGGGCTGCAGCCAGCAATATAATACAACCACATGTGGAAGAAACTGAGGAAAATGATGAGAGCCAAGACACGTACAGAATGAGCCAAAGATATGTCAATATGCCTTCTGTGGCTCTGGCACAGGCAGGAGAGTCACAACATTATGATTCTGACCTGAGCAATATGCCATGATTTCCTCTTTATGCACAATCTAGGCAGAAGAGTAACATCATCCCAGTGTTGAGCCATGAAATAGGGTGAAAGTGTGGGTGTTGTTCAGTTACAAAACAAGAGTCACATTACCTAAGTGCTGAGCTCTTCAATATGTCATAATATGCCCACCGTAAAGCCCCAGACAGAAACAGAGAGTCACATCACTTAGGTCATGGGCTCAGAAATATGGCCCAATGTCACCAATAGGTGGGGCTCAGGTAGAAAAAGAGGGTCATATTACTAGATGCTTCTTCAGGTATACGTCACAATTTAATATATTTGCAGAAACCAGGATGAAATGCCACATCATCTGATTCTGGGTCCTGAGAGATTCACAAGTCCTCCTTAGAAAACAACCCAGGCAAGGGCAGGTTCCACCCTTATGTCACAATGTTCCATATGGGCAGGGCCGAGCAGGAAGTCACATCACCTAGGTGATAGACCCAGAGATATATCACAAAGTCTTCCTGAAAGCATGGCCCTGGCAAAAGAGTACAGTCACCTTTGTGCCTGAGCTAGCAATATGTCCCTACTCAAGTGTGCAGGTACCAAGGAGAAGAGCCATATCACCTCCATTATGGGTGCTGTACTATGTCAAAATGCTTTCTTTTTGGCATGGCCCTGGCAAAATGTATCATCATGTATGTGTCTGGCCTAGGAATATGTCACTATCCTTCCCTGTGTACAGGGCCCATTTTAAAGACTAGAGTTATGTCTTCTAAGTCATGGACACAGTGATATACCACTATAATGTCCATGGGCATGACAGAGGCAGGAATGTAATGTTACTTGTGCAGTAGGTCACAATTCTTACTGAGAGTGGAGCTCAGTCAGAAGAGTCATAGTCTTTTAAAGTTGGCCCAAGTACACATCAAAAACCCATAAGTAGCCTGCAACTTCTCTGAAGAGTAAAGTCAAACAGGTGCTTGGCAAAGGTTAATACCACACTCACAATGGAATACAATTCTATGGATTAGATTTACAATACCACACATGTCTTGTTTTCATGTAGGACAGTTGCCTTCATCCATCTGTGATGGTGAAAACCCTTACTGTCAGTCAAGAGACTCACAATTTTCTCTGCTTGCTCAGCACTGTTATGACGCTCTATTCACCCTAAGGGTGTTATAAAATATTTGTGAATGTTGTAACCTTCTGTGACTTTTTTACCAGAAGGTGATAATGGACATCACTAATCTCCCTAAACCTAGTTACTATGCCTGTGAACTGTCCCTAGGTATATGTCACCATCTTCTCTGTAGTTACTAAACAGGCAGGACAACCATATTACCTAAATCCTAAGCCAGAAATATTCCAATATTATCTTTGTAGGTAGAGCCCTAATAAAAGTCACAAACTTTGGTGCTAGGCTCAGCTCTGTGACCTAATGCTCCTTGTGGAGATTTTCCAGGCAGAAAAGGAGAGTCATATAACCTAAATGATTGGCCCAGAGATATGTCACAGTGCCTCCTGTTAAAACATCAGGGAAGAGAGGCATGCCACCTGGATGCAGTACTAAGAAATGCTACACTCTTCACTGAAAGCAGGGTTCAGGAAGGAAAGGAGAGTCACATAACCTGGAGGATGGGTCCAGAGATATGTTACAATACATTCTGAGGACACTGATAAGACATTAGAGCCAAATCACAGTTCTTGACCATGGTATATGTCAAAATATCATCTGTGGGTTATAACCAGAGAAGGTTATTAAATCACTGTGGAGCTGGGCTAACGTTAATGTCACAATAACATTTGTGAAAAGGTTTAGGGATGAGAGTCAGAATCCTGCATATGGCCTGGCTCCAGGTACAAGAGTCATTGCTAGGCCTTTGTTGTGGTCTTACTTATATGGTAAAATATCACGTGTGGCAGGGAGAAGAAAGGAAAGTCACATTATCTGAGTGGGTTCTGGTCCAGTGAAATGTCATAGTGCCCTTTGTGGGCAGGACTCTGGAGTAAAGTCACATTGACTTAATGCTGGTTTCAGTTATGCATTAAAATGTCCCCTGTGGGCAGGGCTTAGGCAGGACAGGAGACAAACTTCACTTAGGCAGTTGGCCTGGATATATGTGACAATGGCCCCTCTGTGCAGCACCAAGTCATGAGAGTAACCTCACCATGGTACTGAGTTCAGCAGTATGTCACAATCTCTGTGCTGGTCAGGGTCCAGGCAAGAGAGAAGAAACATCACATAGATGCTGAACCAATTAATACGTCACAAAGCTTCCTATTGGCAGAACATTCATACCCCCAAAAATAAAGAGCCACATCACCTGGGTGCAGTAGCCAGTTATGTGTCACAATGCACCATAACTGCAGGGCCAACGCAGCAGAAGGAAGTCACATCACTTATGTGATTCACCTCGATAAAAGCCACAGCACCCTTTGTAGGCAGGTTTCAGGCCAAGATTTTACATCAACTGGTTGCTGGTCAAAATGATATGTAAAATTTCCCTTTGCACATTGCCAAAGAAGTTGTTATATATTGCTTAGGTGTTTGGTGTACATGCCACAATTACAACTGTGCTCTGGGTCTAGAAAGGAGAGGCAAAAAACTCAGATGCTAGTCAAAGTCGAACTTGTCAATCACACACTCTAAAATATTTGGAAATAAGTTTCAAAATTCCACGCAAGTCCTGGCTTCAGGTATGAGAGAGTCAACATCTCAGGTCAAAATGCACATGTCACATTGTCAACAATGGGCAGGACCCATGTATAAAAGTCCCAATCCCACTTGAAAATTGTATTCCAGTAAAAGAACCAAAGCACCATGGGTCTGCTGAATCATAGTTCAGATGTCACCAAACTACCTGTGGATCAGACCCATGTATGACCGTAACAAACTCAAGCTTAGGCTGCTTATGTGTGTGAGATTTAGTACCTCATTCATAACCTCTGTTCATGTGTGAGAATGATAATCATGTCAGCTTGTTGTGCATCCAAGAGTCACAATAGCACTTGTTACTGGTGCCTGTTATGACATTCTTTGTGACACTCAGGCTTTGTATGACAGGGCTGAGTTACATACTTTTCTGTGAATTCTTACCAGTGGGATACCTGGGTACTAGCCTTAGTGCTATGATACAAACTCCTCATGTTTGAGGGTGACACCTTTTTTCACCTGAGTATGTGTAGTAGAGTCATAATCTCACATGTGTGCTGGGCCAATGTATGAAACTCTCTACAATATCCGAGGGCTTTATGAGAGTTGCAAATCTGCATGAGAGTTGCAAATCTTCCTGAGGCCGACATGCTCATATAAAATCACAATCTTATGTATTACTCTAAACCCAGGTTTGATAGGAAACATCTCTCTGATAAGCAGGGTTAAGGAGAAGACTCATTATTATGCCTATGATCTAGGTCCAGAAATGAGTCACTATCCCACCTATGGCCCTGTCCATGTACAAAAGTCACAATTCCAACTTTGTGCTGCATTTCCTTGTTAGACTCAGGACCTCAACAGTGAGTATTGTAAATGTGGGATGGTGACAACTTTTAATTTCATCTGAATGTGTAGCCAACAATCACCATCTGAACTTTTTTCTGGCCCTGATACCTCTAAAGGCCCTCTCTACCATCAAAGAGTTTATACAGTATAAGTTAGTGCTATAAACTTCTGCGATATTGGTACAAATATGCAAACCAGGACCTTAACTATTGCCCTTAGCCTAATGATAAGAAGCAAAATTTCTCTTATTGGTTGTAACCCAATATAAGTTTGATCATCACATCTGTGAACTGTGAACTGAAGCAAAGAATATATCACAAACACATTTATGGGCAAAATCTAGGCAGGAGGTATTGTGCTAAACAATGTGTCCCAATACCTTCTCTAGGCAGAGTATATAAAATTGGGTCACATTAACTGGGTGCTGAACCCAGCAGTATGACAGTATTCCATATGTGGAAAAAAAAGCAGAAAAGTTATGTGAGCCAAGTCACCTACATAATGAGTCCAAGATATGTCACAATATCTTGGCTGGCTCCAGCACAGACAGGAAAGTCACATCATAAATGTACAGGACCCAGCAATATGTAATATGACATAATTTCTTCTTTCTGCAGAACCCAGGCAGAAGAGTAACATCATCTGGATGCTGCGTCCTGCAATAGGTCAAAATTTCTTTTTGTGGGCACATTTGCGGAAAAAGGAGACTCACATATCCTGGGTGCTGGGCTCAACAGTGCATCAAAATCCTCCTATTGTGAAGGCTTGCCAGAAAAAGAGAGTCACATCACTTAGGTCATGGGTTCAGAGACATGTTCAAATGTCCCTAGTAGGCAGAGTTCAGACAGAGGAGGAGAGCCATATTACCTAGATACTTCCCTTGGAATGTCACAGTGTAACCTGTGGGCAGAAACCAGGCAGAAGAACCACCTCAGTTGGGTGCTGGATCCTCAGACATGTCACAAGGCTCTCTTAGGACAGCACCCAAGCAAGAAAATTCCATCACCTGAGTTCAGGTTTTCCGCTTATGCCACAATGCTCCATGTA
Source organism: Rhinopithecus roxellana (assembly GCF_007565055.1). Lineage (NCBI taxonomy): Eukaryota > Metazoa > Chordata > Mammalia > Primates > Cercopithecidae > Rhinopithecus > Rhinopithecus roxellana. The sequence goes on from NC_044570.1 coordinate 989,391, forward strand.
GGTAGGGCCTAAGGAGAGAGTCATTTTATCTAGGTGATAGGCCCAGAGATATGTCAAAATGTCCTCTATGAAGCATAGCCCTGGCAAAAGAGCACCATCATCTGTGTGCTTAGCCTAGAATTTTGTCATTTTCCTGGTTGGCTGGTCCAAAGTAGAAAAGTCACATATCCTAGGTGATAGACACCAGAGGTATATCACACTGCCCTCCTTTGGGCATGACACTGGCAAAAGAATACCCTTACCCATGTGCCTGGCCTTGCAATATGTCACTATACTTCCTTTGTGCAGGGCCCATTCCATAGAGGAGAGTTACAACAACTATGAGGTGGGCACAGAAATATGTCACAATAATTTTGGTGTGTGTTGTGCAGGCCAGCATACAAAATCACATGGGAACTAGATCCAGTGATATCTCACAATCCTAACAAAGAGAAAGACCCAGGCAGGATAGTCATATCACCTGGAGGTTGTCCTAGGTAGATATCACAATCCCATATATGGATTGAAACCAGTCTAGAGAGTCAGTTTACGTAGGTACTATACAAACATTCATATCACAATCACACTGTCAGAAAATTCTAAATATGAGATTTAGAATAACACACATATGCTGTTTTCATGTGTGATAATTGGCTTCATCCATGTGAGATGATGACAGTGCTTATTGGGAGCATACAAGATTCACAATTTCACCAGCATTATAAGCCCTGCTTTGATTCTGTTCATATAACTCAAAGACATCATAAAATATGTGTGAGTGTCACAATCTTTTGTGGCCTTTGTACAAGAAGGTGACCCAGGACATCACGCATGTCCCTAAACCAAGTGACAAGAGTCAAAACATCCTCTATTGTCTGAGTCCATATATCAGATCATGATGATGGCTGTGAGCCATGCCTAGGGATATATTGCAATTTCTTCAGTGTTTATGAAACAGGCAGAGCAGCCACATCACCTTAATGCTGGACCAAATTATTCCAATATTCTCTTTGTCGGCAGTGTCCTGTCAGAAATGTCACATAACTTCTATGATAGGTCCAGCTCTGGGGCACAATGTCCTGTTTACAGTGTTTAGTCATGAGAGGAGAGTCACATCACCTAAATCATGGGCCCCAAAATATGTCAAAATGCATTCTGTCAACAGAGTCCAAGCAAGAGAGTCATATCATATGGACCCTGTTTATAAATGCTGTAATTATCAAAGGAAGTACTGCATAGGCGGAAAAGATGAGTCATGTAACCTAAATGATGGGCCCAGAAATATGTTACATTCCCCCTAAGGTCACTGTTAAGATAGCATAGTCAAATCACCAAGGTGCTTTGCCCAGGTATTTGTCAAAATCTCGTTTGTGGGCTGCACCTAGGCAGAATTACTAAATTATCCAGGGGCTGTACATAGGTATATGTCAAAATTTCACTTTTGGAAAAGTTAAGAATAAAAGCTGCTATCCTGCACATGTCCTGGCACCAGGCACATAAGTTGTTATTAGGCTTTTGGCATGGTCTCAAGTATATGGCACAATATCACCTGTAGCCAAAGAGAAGGCAAGAAATTCACATTATATATATGAGTTCAGGTCTAGTGAGATGTCACAATCCATGTTGTGGGCAGGACCCTGGCTAAACAGTCACATCACATGGAGGTTAATTTCATTGTCATATCAAAACTCATTCTATGGGCAGAATTTGGCAGAAATTAGGCACACATCACCTAGGTAATTGGCCTGGATATACGTCTCGATGCCCCTTATGTATAGTATGGGCTGGAGAGTGACCCCACCTTGGTGCTGGTCCCAGCAATATGTCACAATCTCCCTGTGGTCAGGGCCCAGCCAAAGTGAAGAAACATCGCATAGGTGTTAAGCCAAGTGATATATTACAAAGCTTCCTGTTGGCAGAACTCAAAGAGGGGAATCACATCAACTAGATGGAGTACATAGTTATGTGTCACAATGGCACTGCAAGTGCAGGGCCAAGGCAGTGGAAGAGAGTCACATAACTTACCTGATGAACCTAGATATAAGGCATAATTCTCTTTGTACACAGCTTTCAGGCAGATAATTCACATCACTGAGGTAATCGCCCCAGTTATATAAAAAAGTTCAATTATTAGGCAGAGCCAAGGAAGGTGTTATACATTGCTTAGGTGCTTGTTCCAAATGTGGCACAATTTGATCTATGGTCTGAGCCTAGAAAAGGGGGTCAAATTATCAATGTGTTACGCAAAGTTACCAGTCCCAATCACAATTTCAGCAAGGATCACAAATATCCTGGTGTCAAGAATGTAAATTCACTCTCTATGACTCGGGTCTAGGGAGACAAGTCACAATCTAAAAAACAGGCAAAATCCATGTATACGAGCCCCAATCCCACCTGAAGACTGTTCCAATAGGGCAGTCACAGCACCACAGTCGTGCTGAATCATGGTTCAAATGTTACAAAACCACCTGTGAATCAGCTCCATGTGTGAGAATAATTTTTACAACCTTCGACTGCTTTTTGTGTGTGACACTTAGCACCTCATTTCTAGGCTCTGTTCATGTGTGAGAACAACTTTTGAGTCAGCTAGGTGTACATACAACAATCACATTCTCACCTGGTTGCCAGTCTCTGTTATGACACTCTTTGTACCATTAGGGCTTTGTAAGATATATCTGAGTGATATAATTCTTTGTGAACTTTATATAAGTAAAAAATGTAAGACTTTACCCATGATGGCGAGACTGAATATGAGAGTTAGAACATCTCTACTGGCTAGGTCTAGGTATGAGAGCTATTTTTGCACATGTGTGCTTATCTCAGTTGTATGTCACAACTTCCACTGTGAGCAGAGACAAGGAAGGAGAGTCTCATTACTTGGAAGCTAAGCCAGTGATACAGTATAGTCTCATTTGTAGACTAGGCCTAGTCAGAAGAGACATATCACCTGGGTACAGCCTCAAACAGTATATCAACAAATCCCTATATACAGAGTAGAACAAAAGAGGAGAGTTACTCCACCTGAGTGCTGGGATCTGCAATATATAGTAAGCCCCTCTCTTGGCAGATCATAGAATATAAAAGAAGTCACATCACCTAGATTTCAAAATGAGCGCTATGTTACAACATTTTTAGTGAGTAGGACGCAGTCAGGAGAAGAGAGTCACATTGCCCAGATGTTAATTCAAATGATGTTTTACAATGTCCTCTGGGAGCAGAGCACAGACTGGACAAAAAAGAAATCACCTAGCTTATAGGCTCAGAGATATGTGGTAATATCCCATGTTGGCAGAGTCCAGACAGACATGTCACATTATTAATATTCTATCCCACTGATATGTCACAGTGCAGCCATGGGAAGGAATTTAAGCCAACAAGTCTCAACATCTGGGTACTACCCCTAGTAATGTGCCAAATCTCCTTGTGTTTGAGGGTGACATATTTTACTGTGAGCTGGGTGTGTATATGAGCGTCACAATCTCACTTGTTTTCTGGCCATTGTATGACATTCCACAACATTCGAAGACTTTATACCGCATGCTTGAGAGTTGCAAACCACTTTGAGGTCTACTCATTGGTATGGATTCACAATGTTATATATTGCCCTAAACTCAGGTAGGAGTCAACATCTCTGATGTAGGCTGAGTTCAGGAATGAGACCCATTATTATGCCTGCGAGCTGGATCCAGAAATGAGTCACAATCCCACCTATGGTCTGATCCACATATGAAGTTCACAATTCCAACTTTGCACTGTATTCACTTCTTAGACTCAGGAACTTAACACTGGGCTTTGGACCTATGTGATGGTGACAATATTTTCTTTCACCTGGGTGTGTAATCGAGAGTCGCAATCTGACCCTTTTGCTGGTCCATGTCATGAAACTCTCTGTATCACTCAGGAGTATATGCATTATGAGACAGTGTTGTAAAGTTCTGTGAGCTTGGAAAAATTATGCAACCCAGGACCTAACCTATTGCCCTAAGCCTAATAATGAAAGACAAAATATCTTCTACTGGCTGAATCCCAGTATAAATTACACCATCATGTCTGTGAACTGAAGTAAGGTATATGTCATAGTCCCTTTATAGGCAAATCTAAGGAGAAGGGTAATGTCACTTAGGTGCTATGCCAAGCACTATGTCACATTTCCTTCTCCAGGCAGACTATAGGAATAGTGTCTTATCACCTGAGTGCTGGACTCAGTAATATGACACCATCCCACATGTGAAAAAAGTCCAGCCAAGTTATGAGAACCAAAAAAACCTATATAATGGGCCCAGAATATGGCACAATATCTTCTGTGGCTTTGGCACATGACTGAGAGTAATATTACCAGGGTGTTGGGCCCAGCATATTTCTCTCCATATGCCAGAATTCTCTCTATATGAAGGACCTAGGCAACAGAGTAACATTATCTGCGTGTTGGGGTTGCAATAGGTGAAAGTTTCTCTTTGTGGGCATGGTTTGAGAAAGAAAGGAGTGTCAAATAACCTGAGTGCTGGGCTCAGAAATGTGTCACAATTGCTTCATTTTAAAGACCATGCAGAAAAATAGAGTCACGTCACTTTGGTCTTGGGTTCATAGATATATCCCAGTGTCCCCAGTAGCAAAGACCAGGCAAAAAATGAGAGTTATATCACCTAGGAGCTTCCCTAATTACACGTAACTACCTAACATGTGGACAGAAACCAGGCAGAAGAGTCACCTCACCTGGGTACAAACTCAAGTAATATGTCACCATGCCCAATGTAGACAGGTTTATAAGGAAAAAAAGTGAATCACAAAACATGGGTGCTGGGCTCAGCAATATGTAGTAATTCCCTTTCTTGTCAGAGTCCACGACAGAGAGGACAGTAATGACATCTAGGTTTTGCCCTCAGTGGTATGTCACCATTTCATCAGTGGGCAGTACCAGACAGGAGAGGAGAGTCTAATTATCTAGAAGTGAAATCTACCAATATGTCACAGTGTACCCTGTGGGTACAGCACTGACAGGAAAGCCATATTGCCTAGTCTATTATAGACCCAGAGATATGGGAAAATATCACTTGTTGGCAGGATCCAAGTAGAAGAGTCACATTATCATGATTCTGACCCTGTCATATGTAACAATGCCCTTATGGAAAGGAATTTAAACCAGAAAGTCTCAACACAGGGGTACTAGACCAAGGGATATGAAACAGTCTTTTCATCTTTAAGGGTGACAGCATTAACTGTTAGATAGTAGTATATAGTTGTGTATATGACAGTCACAATCCCACGTGTTTACTGACCGTTGTATGACACTGTACAACATCTGGATAGTTTATACAACATGTGTGAGAGTTGCAAACCTCTGTGAGGCCTACATGCTTATGTGGACTCACAATCTTACATATTGCCTTAAACACAGGTATGACAATCGACGACTTGCCTGTAGGCTGCAGGGATGAGACCATTATTATGCCTGTTATCTGGGTTGATAAATGAGTCACCTATCCTCCTGTGGCCAGATTCACTTACGAAATTCACAATTCCAACTTGGTGCTGTATTCACTTGTCATACTCAGTACCTCAACAATCAGCTTTGTAAAGGTAGAATGGTTATAACTTTTACTTTCACCTAAGTGTGTAGTCAACAGTCACAACCATAACTCTTTGCTGGGCCCTGGTATGAAACTGTGTGTAACACCCAAGAAGTTTATATGGTATGGGTTAGTGTTGTAAACTTCTGTGAACTTTGTACAAATATGCAATGAAGGACCTTACCTATTGACATAAACCTAGTAGTGAGAGGCAAAATATCTCCTCTTCCATGAATCTCAATACAGGCTTGGTCATTATGCCTTTGAGCTGAATCAAGGTATATGTCTTAATCTCATTTGTGCACAAAAAATCTGGGCAGAATTTTAACATCACTTAGGTGCTTTCCCATGCAATATGTCACAATGCCACTTCTAGACAGTGCCTAGGAGAGAGGATCACATTAACTACAGGCTGGAGCCAGTGATATGATACAACCACACATGGAAGAAACCCAGCAAAGTTAAGAGAGCCAAAACATCTAAAAAAATGGACGACAGTTACATTAAAATACATTCTGTGGCTCCATCACATTGCAGGAGAGTCACACCATTAGGATGGTGGGATAAGCAATATGCCACAATTTCCACTTTGTGCACCACCTAGGCAGAAAAGTAATACATCACAATCTTTCAACCAGTAAAGGTCCAGACAGAAGAAAAGCATCACATCAAATACATGATGGACTCTGAGATATGGTCCAATGTCACCAGTAGGCAGGGTTCAGGCAAAAAAAAGAAAAAAAAAAGTCATATCACGAAGGTGCTTCTTTAAATATGTGTCACAACTTAATATGTTTGCAGAAACCAGGCAAAAGAGCAACATCACCTAGTCCTGGGTCCTGAAATATTCACATGCCCCACCTTAAGAAAAGTACCCAGGCAAGAGGGTTGCATCACCTAGATGCAGGTTTCACTCTTGTGTCACAATGCTCTATGTGGTCAGGGCCAAGCCATAAGTCACATCACCTAGGTATAAGACCGAGAGATATGTTACAAAGACTTGCTTAAAGCATGACCTGAGCAGAAGAGAACCATCATTTTTGTGCCTGGTCTAGCATTATTTCACTATTCAAGTGGCAGATCCCAAGCAGAAGAGCCATATCACCTGCAAGATAGACTCGGTGATATCTAAAAATGCCCTCTTTGGGGCATGGCTTTGGCAAAAGAATATCATCACCTTTGTGCCTGACCTAGAAATATGTCACTGTCCTGCTCTTTCTGTAGGGCCCATTCCAGGGAGGAGAGTTGCAACTTCTAACTAATGGAAACAGTGATACGTCACAATGATGTCTGTGATCATGTTTCAGGAAAGAATGTATCATTATGTGGGTGCTAAATCCAGTGATGTCACAATTCTTACTGAGAGCAGGGCTCATGCAAAAGAGTCACATCACTCCAAGTTTGGTCCAAGTAGATATCAAAATCTCATATGTAGGCAGCATCCAGTCTGAAGAGTGAAATCACACAGGTGCTTGGCAAAGTCAAAATTTCTATTGGCTGGGGCTACATATGACAGTCACTATCATGCCTGTTAGCTGTGTATAGGTATATGTCACCTTCATCTCTGGGGTTCTTAAACAGGCAGGACAAACGCATCACATAAATTCTAAGCCAGAAATATTCCATTATTTTCTTTGTAGGCATGTAACATAGAAGTCACAAAACTTGGGTGCTGGGCCCATCTCTGTGGTATAATGCTTCTTGTGGAGAGTGTCTAGGAAGGAGAGGAGCATCCTGTCACCTAAATGATGGTTCAGAGATATGTCACAATGCCTCCTATTGAAAGGGCCCAGGCAATAAAGCCATGCCATTTGGATTCAGTGCTTACAAACTCTACACTCTTCACTGGAAGCAGTGTTCATTCAAGAGAGGAGAGTCACATAACCTAGATGATGGATCCAGATACATGTTAGAATCTAATTTGAGAACATTGTTAAGTCACAAGAGTCAAATAACTGAGGTTTTTGTCCCAGGTATATTTCAAAATGTCATCTGTGGGCTATTATTAGGTGAAATTATTAAATCACACAACAGCTGGGCAAAGGTAAATGTCACAATAACACCCGTGGAAATAGTCAGGGATGAATCACTATCCTGCTCCTCCTGGCTCCAGGTACAAGAGTCATTGTATGGCCTTTGATTTGGTCTTAGGTATTTAGTACCATGTCACCTGTTGGCAGGAGAAGAAAGGAAACTCATTTCACCTGAGTGGGTGCTGAACCAGTGAAATGTCACAATCCTTCTTGAGGGAAGGACTCTGGAAGAAAAGTCACATCACCTGGATGCTGGTTTCAGTGATATAGCTAAATCTTCCTTGTGGGCAGGGCTTAGGCAACAGAAAAGAAAATCTTCACCTCTTCAATTGGCCTGGATATATGTCACAATGGTCCCTGTGTGAAAGACCAAAATAGGAGAATGACCTCACCTTGATGCTGGGTTCAGAAATATGTCATAATCTCTGTGCTGGTCAGGTCTCAGGCAAGAGAAAATAAAGATTACTTAGTTGCTGAGCCAAATGATATGTTACAAAGCTTCTTATTGGGAGAACCTCCACCTCCCCCCCGCCAAAAAAAAAGAGTCAAACAACTTGGGTACAGTAACCAGTTACATTTCACAATGGGCCAAAAATGCAGGGTCAAGGCAGTAGAAATAAGTCACATCACTTACGTGATCCACCTAGATAAAAGCCAAAATGATCATTGTAGATAGATGTCAGGCCAAGATTTCACATCAACTGAGTGCTGGTCCAAGTGATATATAAAATTGCTTTTTGGCATATGGCCAAATAAGGTGTTATAAATGCTTGGGAGCTTGGTGTACATGTGTCACAATTTCAACTGTGCTCTGTGCCAAACACTCGGATGGTGGGCAAAGTCATACTTTTCAATCACAAACTCCAAAATATTCAGAAATATGTTTCACAGTCCCACACAATTCCTGACTTTGTGTTTGAGAGCCAACACATTGTATGAGTTGGGTTGAATTTTGGGAGTCACAATCTCAACAATGGCCAAGATTCATGCATAAGAATCACAATCCCACTTGAAAATTGTGTTCGAGTAGGAGAGTCAAAGCATCACATGACTGCTGAATCATGATTCAAACGTCACCAAACCATCTGTGGGTCAGATTCATATATGACTATAACAATTTCAATCTTGGACTGCTTATATGCGGGAGATTCATAGGCTCTGTTTATGTGTGAGATTGACAAACGCGTCTGCTGGGGTAGCATCCAAACTCACAATAGCACCTAGTTGTTGGTGTCCATTATGACACTGTCTGTACCCCTCAGGCTTTGTATGTTATGCCTGAGTAGCATACTTTTCTGTGAATTCTTACCAGCGTGGGATCCAGAATTTTTTTTTTTTTTTTTTTTTTTTTTTTTTTTTTTTTTTTTTTGAGACGGAGTCTCGCTCTGTCGCCCAGGCTGGAGTGCAGTCGCCGGATCTCAGCTCACTGCAAGCTCCGCCTCCAGGTTCATGCCATTCTCCTGCCTCAGCCTCCCGAGTAGCTGGGACTACAGGCGCCCGCCATCTCGCCCGGCTAGTTTTTTGTATTTTTAGTAGAGACCGGGTTTCACCGTGTTAGCCAGGATGGTCTCGATCTCCTGACCTCGTGATCCACCCGTCTGGGCCTCCCAAAGTGCTGGGATTACAGGCTTGAGCCACCGCGCCCGGCAGGATCCAGAATTTTATTCATGGTCACAAGACTGGCTACGAGAGTCAAAATATCACCCCAGCTGGATCTAGCTATGAGAGTTATTATTGTGCATATCAGCTGAATCCAGTTATATGTCAGAATCTCACCTTTGGACAAACACAAGATGGAAGAGTCACATGCTTAGTGAAGGGTACATTATAATCTCCTCTGTAGTCAGGACCCAGTTGGATAGTCTTTTTACCTGGGTACAATCTTAAATAATATGTCATCATGCCCACTGTATACAACATTGAAAAAATATTGGATAGTCACAGCGTCTATGTGCTGGGCTCAGCAATATGTTATTATTCCCTCTTTTGGCAGAGTCCAGGACAAAGGAGAGAGTCAATTCACAAAGGTTTTGCACACATTTGTATGTCACAGTATCTTCAGTGGGCAGGATCCAGGCAAGAGTAGAGTCACGTTACCTACTTGCTATATATACTGATATGTCACAGTGTAACCAGTGGGCAGGGCACTGGGAGGAGAGACACATCATCTAGCTGATAGGGCCAGAGATATATGATGATATCCCCAGTTGGCTAAGTCCAAACAGAAGAGTCATTATTACTATGAATCTAACCTAGCAACAATTTAAAATTCACCCAATGGAAAGAATCTAAGCCAAATATTATCAGCACCTAGAGGTTTTGACCTTGTGATATAAAATAATTTTCTCATCCTTTAGGGTGATGACTTTAACAGTTAGTTGTGTACATAAAATTCACAATCTCATGTGTGTTCTGGGATATGGTATGACACACTACAACATCTGAAGGCTTTATGCAACATGCATGAGAGATGCAAACCACTCTGAGGCCTACATGCTTGTATTGACTCCTAATCTTTCATATTGATATAAACTCAGTTAGTAGAGTCAACATCTCTCTTATAGGCTAAGTTCAGATGGGACACCCATTATTACACCTGTGATTTGGGTCCAGAAATGAGTCACCATCTCAATTCCATCTGTGTTCTTTATTTACATGTTAGACTCAGTACTTCAACATTAGACTTTGTAAATGTGGGATGGTGACAAATTTTGCTCTCATCTGCTTTAATAATCAAAAGTCACGATGTTCTCCTATTCCTGGGGCCTCTTATAAAACTCTGTGTGCCACCCAAGGAATTTATAGAATATGAGTTATTGTTGTAACTTTCTGTGAGATTTGTTCAAATACACAACTCATAAGGTTATTACCCTAAGTTTATTGATGAGAGGCAAAATATCTACTATTTGTGCAGTTCCAATTTAAGTTTGATGATCATGCCTCTGAATTCAAGCAATATAAATTTCATAGTTGCATTTATAAGAAAAAATACTGGCAGCAGGGCAGCACAACTTAGTTGTTGTATCAAGTAATACGTCACAATGTCATTTTTTTTTTTGTTTCTCTGGCACAGTCCAGAGAGTTACATCATCAGGGTGGGGGTCAGGGAAGCATGCCATAGAAATATGTCACAATGTGTGAAACCAAAGTATAAAAGTGATATCAACCTGGCGCTGGTTTAGCAATATGCCACAACCTTGTCAGGATAACACCACAGAGGAGAAACATCACCTAGGTTTTGAGCCAAGTGATATTTTACAAAGCTTTCTGTTGGCAGGACTCAACAAGGGCAGTAGCCAGAATGCTTTTTATAGGCAGGGGTTAGGCAAAGAATTCACATCACCTATGTGCCAGTCACAGTGATATGTGACAGTGCTCTGTGAAGGCAGTCTCAGACAACTTTGCTTATGTTTATGGCCCACATATGTCACAATTTCATCTGTGTTCATGCCTTAAATATAGAGAGCCAAATTATTCAGGAGCTAGGCTAACTATTATATCCTAATCAAACTAAACGAAATATTTAGAAATACGTTTTACTGTTCCACACAAGTCCTGGTTTTGTTTATGTGAGTCAACAACTCCTGTGAGTTGGGTCAAAGCAGACAAGTCACAGTCTCAACAATCACCCAAGAGACTAGAGCTAAAACACCTATAGAATGAGTCAAAGATATGTCAAAATATTCTCTTCCTCTGGCACAGGCAGGACAGTAGCATCATGAGGGTGCTGTGCCTCCAGGTATGCAATAATTCCCACTTCATTGAGGTCTCTGGCAAAAGAGTAACATCACTTGTGTGTAATAGGTCAAAATTTCCCTTTGTGGGCATGTTTCAGAGAAAAGAGTGGAGTCAAATGACTTAAATGCTGGCTCAGCAATATGCCGTAATCCCAGCCTATTTAAGGCCTACTCAGTAGAGAACAGTCATATCACTCAGGACGTGGGTTCAGAGATATGTCCCAATGTCCCCAGTTGGCAGGACTCAGGCAGAAAATGAGAGTCGGATCACCTAGTTGCTTCTTTAGTTGTATGTCACAGTCTAACCCATGGACAGAAATCAGGCAGAAGAGCCAGATCACCTGGGTGATGTGTCCTAATACATGTTGCAATTCTCCTTAGGACAGAGCCAGGTGAAAGAGTTACATCACCTTGATGCACGAATAAAATTTATTTCACAAGGTCCTGTGTGGATGAGCCCCAAGCATTGAATTACATCACCTACTTGATAGGCCCAGAGATACGTCACAATACCCTCCTTGAAACACAACCCTGGCAAAAGAGTACAGTTCTCTTTGTGCTAGCCTAGCAATATGTTCAGGACCCATTCCAGAGATGTCATAATTATTTCCGTGGGCATGGTCCAGGCAAGAATGTAACGTCACCTGGAGTTTTAGATGCAAGGATATGCCAAAACCCTTATTAAGAGAATGGCCAAGGCAGGAGTTTCACATCATCTAGAGGTTGGCCCAGGTAGCGAGCACAATACTATATATGTGCTGGAACCAGTTGGGAGAGTAAAATTACACAGATGCTCAGCAAATATTTATATCACATTTATACTGGCTGAATATTCCAAAGATGGGATTTTCAATACCACACATCTCCTGTTTTCATGAGTGACCACTGGCTTCATATATGTGACACATGACAGTCCTTACTGTAAGCTGAGTGGGCATATTAGACTCATCATATCATCCTTCTGCTCGTTTCTGTTACAACACTCTCTCCTATTTGTGGGGCCCACATGTAAGTTATTATCATGCCTGTGAATTGTGCCTACATATATGTCAAAATTTACTCTGTCGTAATGATACAGGCATGAAAGTCACATAACCTAAATGCTGAGGTAGAAATGTACCAACATCCTCCTTACAGTCAAGTTCCTGACTGAAAAATTGCATAATATGGGGGCTACACTCAACTGTATAGCACAATGCCTCTTGTGGGCAGTGTCCAGGCAAAAGAGGAGAGTCGTATCACCTAAATGATAGGCCCAGAGATAAGTCAAAATGCCTGCTGTTGAAAGGGCCAGGCACATATCATTTCCAACTATAACATTTTAACTAGAGTAATTTAATATCTTATTGTGGCTTTGATTTTCATTTTTCTAATAATTAAAAATATTGAGCATCTTTGCATGTACTTGGCCATTTGTATGTCTTCTTTGGAGAAATGCCACTTAGGGTCAGTTGCTGATGACTAAATTGTGTGTCATTTTTGCTGTTGAGTTTGTTATATGTTCTTCATGTTTTTCCCTTGTCATATGTATATTTTGCAAATATGTTCTCCCACACTGTAAGTTTTTTCTTCACTCTGTTAATTTATTTTTGCTATGTAATTTTTTTTACATTCTGGTAATTTCATTTTTCTGCTTTTGCCTTTCTTGCCTGTGCTTTTGACGTCTTACTTAAATATTTTTCCAAGTCCTATTTGGTAAAGAATTTCTCCATGTTTTATTCAAATAGTTTTATAAGTTTGAGTTTTACATTTAAATCTCCTATTCATTTTTGATTAAGTTATTTTAATACGGCAACAGGTTTGTAACTAGTTGTATTCATGTAAATAGTCAATTTTCCTAGCACCATTCACTGAAAAGATTGTCTTTCCTAACGTGTTTTCTGAACAACTTAAAATTATTGGTTTTTGGAATTTAATACTGGTATCCTTTGGTCTATGTGTTATGTTTTCCATGCTGCTATCGTGCTGTCTTGCTTGTTTTAGCTTTTTTAGTATATTTTGAAGTCAGCTTGTTTGATGCTCTCAGCTTTGTTCTCTGTTCACAAGATTACTTTGGCTATTTGGGGAGTTTTTTGCTGTGGTTGTTCCCTATAAATTTTAGGTCTGTTTTTTTTTCTTTTATTTTAAAAAATGTCATTGATATTTTAATAGACTTTGCATTGAATCTATAGATTACTTTGAGTACCATGGCCTCTTTTACAATATTTTTATAATTCATGAGCTAAAAATATCCCTCAATTTTTTTGTTTTATTTAGTTTTTATCAATGTTTTATAATTTATAGTGTAGAGAATGCTTATCTTTTTAATTAAGTTTATTACTAGACAGCTTTAATTTTTATTCTAGATGCTGAAAAAGCATTCGGAAGAATCTAACATGCCTTTGTGATTAAAACATCTGAATAAATTTAGTATAGATGGTATGTAACTCAACACAGTTAAGGCAAAATATGACAGAACAATGGAGAAAATCACACTGAACAGAAAAAGAAGAAAGCTTTTTATTTAAGACCTGGAAAAAGACAGTGATGTCTGCGTTTACCACTATTACTCAACAGAGTACTGGAATTGCCAGCCAGATCATTCAAGCAAGATAAAGAAATAAAAGACATCCAAATAAAAAAGGAGAAAGTCAAATTGTCTCTGTGAACAGATCACATAATAGTCTATATAGCAAAACTTAAATACTACACTAAAATTCTTGAGAGTAATAAAGAAATTCAGTAAAGTGGAAGAATATCAAATTAACATGAAAATTAGAAAGATTTTTATATGCCAGGCATAAGTCATCTAAAAAATAAATTCAAAAAAAATTTACAGCAGCTGTAATATAAGTCTTACTTCATTTTAAGTTCATGCTGTGGTAAGGTTTAACTTTATTTTTTATCATTTGGATATTTAGAATTCTACAAACCATTTGTTAAAGAGAATGCTCTTTTCTCATGTTGAGTGATAGAGACAGGATACAGCCAAGGGACCTTTTCTCATTTTGAGTGATAGACAACACAGATAGTCAAGGGTCCCGGGCAAAACTTCACCTTTAAACCTAAAACAGCCTAAAGGCTGAAAAAGTGGACTGCTGGTTTCAGATTAGGCTGACCATTTCCTGACTGTTTCTCTCTGAATAATCTCCTGAGTAGTTGAGATTACAGGTGCACACCACCACGTCCAGCTATTCTTTTTTTCTTTTGTGTTTTACTAGCAATGGGATTTCAGCATGGTGGTCATGATGGTTTCAAACTCCTGACCTCAAGTGATTTGCCTACTTAGGCATCCCCAAAGTGCTGGGATTATCAGTGTGAACCACTGTGCCTGACTGAAAAACAAATTAACTTGAAAAATAACTGATATATTATGAAACTGTCAGCTTTACTGGCAGATACTCAGGCAAATATGTCCAAAAATGCTAATGATGTGAGATGAGCATTTATACACATTAAACCATAATGATTTATGGAGTTACTATTTTACCTTTTCCTGTCTTTATTTCTATATATTTAATGGGAAAATTCTCATTGAAGACTCCTCAGTATGATTGAAAAAAAAAATGTTGTTCAATCAATCTTTGATAGATGAACAGTGAAGTAACTTCTGGTTTTCTTTTGGGGTCCTCAAAGCTAGGATTGAAAACACTTGGTTCTAAACTCACATGATGAGGAGTTATACTATGCTGTCCTTTTCTGCACATTTGTCTGTAGTCACATTTGTTTGAACTTGCCAGCAAATAGAATAGGAAATTGTTTCCCTGAGATCTACTCATCTCTCTTTCATAGTTTTTAGGTTGTACATCGTCCAATTTGCTTATAAGTTCATGATCACAGAGGTTATATTTGTTCAGAGCAAGCTTTGTTGCACCAGGATTAAGTGAATATGTTTATTACCTAGGGCTAATAGTTCCCCTAGAGGAAGGATGACTCTCAAAAACCATTATTGAAGGCAGAAAGTGAAGACAGAAGTTAAGGGCTGCCTACAGGAGAAAGTAAAATGCTCCCTTTCACTTTCCAAGTCATCACTGCTTATTCTGGCATCAGTCTTGCATCTGACCACCATGTGTTTCTTGTTCATCTTTCTTGGTATTCTGTTAATTGTGCATCTAAGGAAAAGAGGCTTGGATGAGGGTAGTAAAGACAACAACTACATTTTTCTATAGGTGATGCCTTGGTGAGGTTTGAAGCACATTGAGCAGAGCCTGAATACTTCCTCACTTTTGGGTAAGTTGTGTCAAATTCGACTTTCATGTAAATGCCACCAGGTTAAAGATGTCAAAGAAGAGACTCAGAAAAAATGAATGAGATGGAGTTTCACTCTTGTTGCCCAGGCTAGAGTTCAATGGCCTAATCTCACAACGCCTGCCCACTGGCTTCAATTGATTCTCTTGCCTCAGCCTCCCAAGTAGCTGGAATTAAAAGCATGTGCCACACGACAGGATAATTTTGTATTTTTAATAGAGGCAGCATTACCATGTTGGTCAAGTTGATGATTGCTTGATCTCAGGTGATCCACCTACCATGGCCTCACAACGTGCTAGGATTATAGGTGTGAGACACTGAACATAGGTCACTGCTAGAGTTTTAGGTTGGAACTTGAACACTCAGAAGCATTTTTTATATAGTGTCAGTCTCCAGCTATGCCCAAATGAAGTTAACACTGTTAGTTGCATCCATCATACAGGCTGGTTGAGGCAGTGGAGATTCTTCTTCCTGAAACTCTAGATTCAATTTATTTATTTATTTATTTATTTATTTATTTATTTATTTATTTATTTATTTATTTATTTTGAGACGGAGTCTGGCTCTGTCTCCCAGGCTGGAGTGCAGTGGCCGGATCTCAGCTCACTGCAAGCTCCGCCTCCCGGGTTTACACCATTCTCCTGCCTCAGCCTCCGGAGTAGCTGGTACCACAGGCGCCCGCCACCTCGCCTGGCTAGTTTTTTGTATTTTTAGTAGAGACGGGGTTTCACTGTGTTAGCCAGGATGGTCTCGATCTCCTGACCTCGTGATCCACCCGTCTGGGCCTCCCAAAGTGCTGGGATTACAGGCTTGAGCCACCGCGCCCAGCTGAAACTCTAGATTCAAAAAAGTTTTTTCTTTTTCTTGAATTGTTGGGTTGGCAGGAATTTATCTAAAAGGCCTTATGTGTGTGCACATTGCTGGTAGAGTTGTCTAAGTTAACGAGTTGTCTAAGTCATTGAGATGGCTTTTTAGTTGTTAGGGTCTGTTTCAGTTGCAAGTGTGTACAGGCTGCTGAGGTGCCCCTTTTCCAGACTTTCACTGGACCATGACATTCTGGGGCCTCAGTTCAACCATTTTCCAAGGTGGGATATGCTCAACCAGACTGTTAAATTGTAGTTCAGAGTGATCAGGCTGAGGATGCCCTTTAAAAAACAGAACTGCTAAGTTTATGTCTTATTTTCCTTGTCATTCTAACATATCTTTTGGTATGGAGACAATTAAAGAATGTGACTATGTGACAGCACTCCTCCTAGAGTTGGGACTATTTATACATGACTCTTAAATGTCAAGGTAGGTTGACAGATCTCTTTTCCTGGCATACCCTGTGTAGGATAGAGCACTGTGACCCTTCCAGTTTACCTCAGGTAGTCTTCAGAGGAATTTCCAAAACCGTAAGATGTGGTGGGTAGAGAAAGACCTGATATAAATAACAAGTTGCAGGTGAAGTAATTGGAGGCAGGAAGAGAATAAAACTTGCTTGGAGCAGTACACACACCACTTGTGTGCAACTGAACACTCAAGCCAGTTCTCTGATTTGGGCCATGTGTCATGGAATTAAGAGGCCCACTTCTGCACTGGCCTGAGTGCTGAACTCTTTGGTTCTAGAACCAGATATGAGTTCTGGACTCTGTAATTCCAGTTGAGTTTCACAGACCAATAGAGTGAGTAGGCCAAGGTGGGCCAACAAAAATTGCTGTGTGTGGGCTTACCACACATGACTGGTTGTGTCTGTGCCTACACTCACAAGGAAGAAGGATCTTCTTCCTCAAGGAAAGCCCATGGAATTTTAATGCAAGCCCAGGGAGGTGTCAGACTTATGGGAGACAGTGAAGAAAAAAGTTGATGCCTCAGCCCAGTGCTTTTGCCTCTCCTGGCTTGGGGCTTTGGCGGCTCAATATGCTCATCAGGAAAATGGGCAATGGACACCATTCAGTGACTGGCTGCTTACGCCACTTTTACCAGGCAACTGAACACTGCCAACCCTGAAGCTTCAGGTACAGCCTGTGCTTCAAAATACTGAGGGATCTCTGGGCTGAATTCAGGTCCCCAAGAAGGTTCTCCCTGACAGGGACTGCTCATGCTAACACTCCGTGTGCACTGGACAGCTCAATATGTTGCTATATTGCCCTTATTTTCTGCTGTTGTCAACCCCATGTCTTACCAAGTTCGCTAGGGGCACATGCTCACTGAAACCCAGGTGGCCTGTGCAACCTTCCTCCAATGCACAGCCTCAGGCAGATATCATCCAGGTTGCCTCCTAGATTGTGATCTCAAGCGGTAACAGCAGCACCTTCTTCAACTTACTGACTAGTAAATCTATAGTTCACTTAATGTGCCAAGATGGGTGTGGGCCTTGACACTCTTGATTTCTTTCCTATAGTGGGGCTTTACAGGGGGTTGCCATCCTGATTTCTTTGTGGAAATAGCCAGCAGGTGAGGCAGGACTCAAGGGCCTGGGACAGGACAGAGCACCTAGGCAGGAGGTCTCAGTATACTTCCAGGCCCCTTTTCTAGGTCGGTGTACAAATCCAGACTTAGAGGTCTAGGAGCTAGACCTCTAACAAGGGTCTACTCTTTCTGCAACCTGCACCCACTGACCTCTAGGTGGTGAGCATCCATTTATCTTTTTGGACATTATCTTGTGCTTCATTTCCATGGACATTCTCCTGGAAGAAATGTATAGGGAATCCTGAGCCTGTTCTGAAGTTTCCCTGAGTGCTAAAGTCAATAAGAGATTCTCAAAAATATAATTAATAGTATTTTCTGCACTCTGCTGTCTCAGGGTTGATTTTGCCAAATAATGTTTAAAAACAAATATTAAAATGTTTATCCTTTAAATAATTTTAATTAGATCATCATACAAAGATTTTATTTTTCTAAAGTTTCTTTTTATGCCACTCATTGCATTTTTATTTCCTTCTTTGTTCAAACTCTTACCTGTTTTAAAGCAAAATATTTTTTAAAATGCTACACAAATACTAGCAAGTGATAGCAATTTTTAAAATATAATTAAGTCTCTTAAATAATTTCAATAAACTTAGTTTATATTATTTGAATAAATTATGTTTTCTCTTATCCTCAATCTAAAAAAAGTAGTATCTTGGTATGCAATTCAAAATTGACAGATTTTTCTAAATAGGCAACTTAAAAACATTTTTTGGACATGTTGGGTAACATAATTCTCAAATATTTTGTCTTACAAATCAACACATTTGACAATTGATATTTATGGTATCTATAAAAGTGACATTATGAATATGCTTTTATAATTGCCAAAAATTTAGATAAACAAAATTTATTCTAGTCTTCAGCAGTAAAACTTAAAGTTTATAAAAAAAAGATTAAATTTACAGTCTAAATTACCCAGAAAAACTGAAACAGATTCATTTACTTTATATTTAAATATATGAAAATGAACAGATTTTATGACATTCAGGATCTGCTTGAGTAAAGAAATAAGATAATAAGGCCAAAGAGCTCTTGTGAAGGAATCATTTAAAATATGCAGAACAAACCTATCATGCATATTATTTTTTAAAAATCACCCAATTCATACTTCAAACAAATACTAATCTTACTGGATTTTACTACTTGCAGAAGGCAGATTGACTTAGAACCTGAAGGAACATAACCACTCTTTCTATATCACCCTATTGTCCGTAATCTACCCAGAACTGAAGGCTGATCCTGCCAGTTCCTAAGAAGACAATTCTGACGCACACGGAATTTTAATGTAGTCTTGTTTCCCACTTGTACCTTCCAGTAATGTCTGCGCACTACTTCTCTCAGTAGATGTTTAAATGCAGAAACAGAATCTGAAAATTTTACAAGGTTTTCACTTAGCTTTGCTAAAATGTCATTCTCTTAATCTTGTTTTAATTGTAAGATTCCATTGTGCAGCATCAGTATAATTATGCTCTCTTCATATGCAGAATTAATGTCATTTCTTTACTGTAGATACTTTAAATTTTTCACTTGAGACCACAGGATAATTTTAAAAAGAATATTTATTTCTAATTATGTAGCTTCCATTTAATAGTTAGTATTGTCTTTGTTTATTTTATGTATATGTCAAAAAGACCTCATGACTTATTAAACATTCTATTGTTTACTTGAATATTAATAAACTCAATTATGTCAATTTTATAGAGTAAAATAGACAATAACTAAACAAAACAAAAATTGGATTAAATAGAATTCTATAACTTAAAAAATATAAAATGTACTAAGTAAATTACATACTATACGTGCACTGTAAAATTACTCACATATGAAAATTATTTTCCGAGTAGCATTAAATTTTATCAAAGTCATTTTCATAATTTCTGAGGGGATTGTGCAAAGAATGTCACTTTGTTTGTTTGTTTGTTTTGAGATAAAGTTTCACTTTGTTGCCCAGGTTGGAGAGTAGTGACACTGTCTTGGGTCACTGTAACCTTCATTCTCTCGGTTCAAGGGATTCTCTTGCCTCAGCCTCCTGAGTAGCTGGGATTACAGGAACCTGCCATCATGCCCAGCTAATTTTTGTATTTTTAGTAGAGATGGGGTTTCACCATGTAGTCCAGGCTGGTCTCAAACTCCTGCTCTCTGGAGATCCACCTGACTCAGCCTCCCAAAGTGCTGGAATTTGGTGCATGAACCACCAAGCACAGTCCAAAGAATGTTTTATGAAATTAGATGAAAAGAAAATTGCATGTTATGTCTAGGGTTAGAAACAGGCAAACAAAAAAAGAAGAAAAAATTGCAGAAGAAGATTCTAAGTCACTAGCAGTAACATTTTAAATCAAGGAGTTTAATACAAAGCAGAGAAAATAAATTTGCTTTCAAAATCTTTGAAGTTTCTGATTTGCTGGTAAGATATCAACCCTTGTAAAATTATCTGTTTTATTCTAATATTTTCTTCTCTTCTCAATGTAACCAACCATAAACAAATACGATTATTTTCTATACATTTGTTACACACCCATTTATTTTACAGTAATGTATCTCCTATATTCAAATTCATGTAAATAAAAACTAAAGGACTGTATGTGTTTATCAGAGCAGAGAAGTCATACATGTAATACAAAAAACAGTAAGATAAAATTATGTAAATAGTTGTTCAGTATTCAGAAACATATAGCTCCATTATACTAACATAATCTTCATTACAACTATCATAATAACGTATACTTAGAAGGAAAATAAAATGGTTAATTATAAAAGCCATACATTCCAAATAATTTTAAGTTAAAAACCACTGGCACAGGAATCACTAGAGATGTTATTCCACTGTCCCTCATTAGTATATTGTTACCATCTGTTACCTACAGCCTTGGTTAAGATGGGATGACTTAATGTCAGTGGCAAGATACAAAATAAAAAAATTAGCTGGGCATGATGGCAGGTTCTACATTTATGTTAAAGCTATTTTACATTGAATACATATTCAATGTATTCAATGTAAAATAGCTTTAACATAATAATAACAATATTGCTTTATTAAAAGAAAGTCCACACATTGTTATTAAAAAGTCATTTTGGAATTCATTTTAGTTATCTGAATTTGCAAATGGTAACGCAATTTCCAACTAAAAATCAAATTATTTCCTTTATTATGCAGAATGTTGCCTTTACCACATTCCTATCATCCCATTATTTATGGGATGATAGGAATATTTATGATACTGTCAGAAACCAACCACTAAGTTGCCTTTACACATATAAATTGTTCAAGTATTTTAGATTTCTGTTTTTAAACTTCCATGGAAAAGTATATGAATGTGTCCTTTTGATACAGAAGAACCTCTCATAACTCTGGTGCAGCAACTATGGATCAGGTTCTTTCATATAAATTCTAGAAATAAAGATGTAACATCAAAGATAAGAGATAAATTGCATCAATATTTGCTTTTGAAAATATATATTTTCAGAACTAGATGTACCATATGACCCAGCCATCCCACTACTGGGTATATACCCAAAGGATTATAAATTATTCCACTACAAAGACACATGTACACGTATGTTTATTGCGGCACTATTCACAATAGCAAAGACTTGGAATCAACCCAAATGTCCATCTGTGACAGACTGGATTAAGAAAATGTGGCACATATACACCATGGAACACTATGCAGCCATAAAAAAGGATGAGTTTGCGTCCTTTGTAGGGACATGGATGCAGCTGGAAACCATCATTCTTAGCAAACTATCACAAGAAGAGAAAACCAAACACCGCATGTTCTCACTCATAGGTGGGAACTGAACAATGAGATCACTTGGACTCGGGAAGGGGAACATCACGCACTGGGGCCTATCATGCGGAGGGAGGAGGGGGGAGGAGGGAGGGGTTGCATTGGGGAGTTATACATGATATAAATGATGAATTGATGGGTGCTGATGAGTTGATGGGTGCAGCACACCAACATGGCATAAGTATACATATGTAACAAACCTGCACGTTATGTACATGTACCCTAGAACTTAAAGTATAATAAAAAAAAAAAAGAAAATATATATTTTCAAAAAATATTAAATTCTTTTAATATTAACTTTTAAATAAAAATTAATTAAATAAATAAAAATTGATTAAATAAAAATTAATTAATTAATTAAAAATATTTTAATATTAAATTTTAGAGAAAAGTGGTCAAGATTGCTGACCTAAAGAAGCAACTAGACTGTGTAGTTTTCATAGACAGGAATGCAAGGTGTGCATAAATACATGACTTTCAGCTGAAAACATTGAGGTAATTGCATTAAGACTAATCAAAAAGCAACTTAACATATGGACGATGGAGTAAAACAAGACAGGACACTGGGACACCTGAAAACTACATGGAAGCAGGGAAAACTTCACACCCAGTAAGGCAGTAAGTGAATGTATGATCCTGGGAACCCCTGATTCTTCCACATATCTTTCCAATCCTCAGGTGAGGCAATTCCCTCATAAACCCACTTCACCAGGGCCTATATAACACACACAACATAACTGGCTTAGAATTCCAGCCAACCATTGGTAGCAGCACTGCATCTCCCTGGGATTGAGCTACCAGAAAGAGGAATTGGCCACTGTCTTTCCTGCTTGGGAAACTTAGCCATTCCAGTCTTCGGGCTTTCAAGGGTCCAAGCTGACTACAGGCACAAAGGATCTCTTGGCACAGAACAGGTGCTCTAAAAACACATGGCTAGACTGCCTACTAAAATAGATCCCAAATCTCCTTCCTCCTCACTGAAAACTATTTCCCAATGAGTGTCTCCAGCTAACACCACTAGGTGTTCTTCTGTCAATGAAATTTTGAAATCTTTTTGGGATATACTTCCTAGAGAAAACAGCTGCCACTTTCCCTGTTTTTATGACTTAGCTGTTCCAGCATCCTGGCTTTGGAGAATCCAAATAAACTGTGGACGGAAGTGGTAAAAATATGTCTAGCCTGCCTGCCTGCCTGCCTGCCTTCCTTCCTTCCTTCCTTCCTTCCTTCCTTCCTTCCTTCCTTCCTTCC